>NW_028160282.1:0-36044 GCF_964263955.1 Coregonus lavaretus | reverse complement strand
GTCCCTGTCTCTGTCCCTGTCTCTGTCCCTGTCTCTGCCCCTGTCTCTGTCCCTGTCTCTGTCCCTGTCTCTGCCTCTGTCTCTGTTCCTGTCCCTGTCCCTGTCTCTGTCTCTGTCTCTGTCCCTGTCCCTGTCTCTGTCTCTGTCTCTGTCTCTGTCTCTGTCTCTGTCCCTGCCCCTGCCCCTGCCCCTGCCCCTGCCCCTGCCCCTGTCCCTGTCTCTGCCCCTGGCCCTGTCCCTGTCTCTGCCCCTGTCCCTGTCTCTGCCCCTGTCTCTGTCTCTGTCTCTGCCTCTGTCCATCAATCAATCAATCAATTTTATTTTATATAGCCCTTCGTACATCAGCTAATATCTCGAAGTGCTGTACAGAAACCCAGCCTAAAACCCCAAACAGCTAGTAATGCAGGTGTAGAAGCACGGTGGCTAGGAAAAACTCCCTAGAAAGGCCAAAACCTAGGAAGAAACCTAGAGAGGAACCAGGCTATGAGGGGTGGCCAGTCCTCTTCTGGCTGTGCCGGGTGGAGATTATAACAGAACCATGCCAAGATGTTCAAAAATGTTCATAAGTGACAAGCATGGTCAAATAATAATCAGGAATAAATCTCAGTTGGCTTTTCATAGCCGATCATTAAGAGTTGAAAACAGCAGGTCTGGGACAGGTAGGGGTTCCATAACCGCAGGCAGAACAGTTGAAACTGGAATAGCAGCAAGGCCAGGCGGACTGGGGACAGCAAGGAGTCACCACGGCCGGTAGTCCCGACGTATGATCCTAGGGCTCAGGTCTCTCAGTTGGCTTTTCATAGCCGATCATTAAGAGTTGAAAACAGCAGGTCTGGGACAGGTAGGGGTTTCGTAACCGCAGGCAGAACAGTTGAAACTGGAATAGCAGCAAGGCCAGGCGGACTGGGGACAGCAAGGTGTCAGCATGCCCGGTAGTCCTGACGTATGGTCCTAGGGCTCAGGTTCTCAGAGAGAAAGAGAGAACGAGAGAATTAGAGAGAGCATACTTAAATTCACACAGGACACTGGATAAGACAGGAGAAGTACTCCAGGTATAACCAACTAACCCCAGCCCCCCGACACATAAACTACTGCAGCATAAATACTGGAGGCTGAGACAGGAGCGGTCCGGAGACACTGTGGCCCCATCCGAAGAAACCCCCGGACAGGGCCAAACAGGAAGGATATAACCCCACCCACTCTGCCAAAGCACAGCCCCCGCACCACTAGAGGGATATCCTCAACCACCAACTTACAATCCTGAGACAAGGCCGAGTATAGCCCACAGAGGTCTCCACCACAGCACAAACCAAGGGGGGGCGCCAACCCAGACAGGAAGATCACGTCAGTAACTCAACCCACTCAAGTGACGCACCCCTCCTAGGGACGGCATGAAAGAGCACCAGCAAGCCAGTGACCCTGTCTCTGTCTCTGCCCCTGTCTCTGTCTCTGCCTCTGTCCCTGTCTCTGCCCCTGTCCCTCCCTCTGTCCCTGTTTCTGTTTCTGTCTCTGCCTCTGTCTCTGTCCCTGTCCCTGTCTCTACCTCTGTCTCTGTCTCTGTCCCTGTCTCAGCCCCTGTCTCTGTCCCTGTCCCTGTCTCTGTCCCTGTCTCTGTCCCTGTCTCTGTCCCTGTCTCTGCCCCTGTCTCTGCCCCTGTCCCTGTCTCTGCCCCTGTCTCTGCCCCTGCCCCTGCCTCTGTCTCTGTCCCTGTCTCTGTCTCTGTCTCTGTCCCTGTCTCTGCCCCTGTCTCTGTCCCTGTCCCTGTCCCTGTCTCTGCCTCTGTCCCTGTCTCTGTCCCTGTCTCAGCCCCTGTCTCTGTCCCTGTCCCTATCTCTGTCCCTGTCCCTGTCTCTGTCCCTGTCTCTGTCCCTGTTTCTGCCCCTGTCTCTGTCCCTGTCCCTGTCTCTGTCCCGGTCTCTGCCTCTGTCCCTGTCCCTGTCCCTGTCTCTGTCTCTGTCTCTGTCTCTGTCCCTGCCCCTGCCCCTGCCCCTGTCTCTGCCCCTGCCCCTGTCCCTGTCTCTGCCCCTGTCCCTGTCTCTGCCCCTGTCTCTGTCTCTGCCCCTGTCTCTGTCTCTGCCTCTGTCCCTGTCCCTGTCTCTGCCCCTGTCCCTGTCTCTCCCTCTGTCCCTGTTTCTGTTTCTGTCTCTGTCTCTGTCCCTGTCTCTGTCCCTGTCCCTGTCCCTGTCCCTGTCCCTGTCCCTGTTCCTGTCCCTGTCTCTGCCCCTGTCTCTGCCTCTGTCCCTGTATCTGTCTCTGTCTCTGTCTCTGTCCCTGTCTCTGTCTCTGTCCCTATCTCTCCCTCTGTCCCTGTTTCTGTCTCTGTCCCAGTCTCTGTCTCTGTCTCATCCTCTGCCTCAGTCTCTGTCTCAAGCCAGGTCACCCATGATTCAAGTCAGTATTCAACGTCCATCCATGTCTGAGGACGTTGGGAGATGACGTGGAAACCGGCCACTAAGGGCAACAGTGAGCACTGTTACTTTCAAGTAGGTTTCAGTTTTGCTAGGGTGTTGTGGAAGGGGATGGTGGAAAGCATCTGCCTCTGGTGCCAAAGGTTGCATGTTCGAATCCAGCGATAGAAAGTTGCTTTTGAGATTTTTGTTTTAAGCCTATCCCAAACCTTAACCCTTACCTTAACCATTCAGAGTTAATGCTTAACTTTAAGATTTCGGAGTTGATGCCTAAACTTAACCTTAAACATTTTGAAATTTGACGTTTGGAACAACTTTGAAATTTGATGAACATGGATGAACATCTAATTCTAACGTGAGACTGTGAGAGCTAGTTGCTGTCTCTGTCTCTGTATCACTACACACACACATCCAGTACAGCATAAAACAATCTCTAAAATAAGTTTGGGGGAAAGGGGGGAAGAGGGAGAGATTGAAGAGAGAGGGAGAGGGGAGTGATGGAAGGGCAAAGGGGGGAATCTGAAGAGAGGATCAACTAGATTACACAGGTCAAAAGAGGAAGAGGGAGAGGAAAGGAGAAAGAAGAAAGAATAGAATAAGAGAAAAAAGGTATAGAGGGAAGAGATGGATGTGATAAATCATTACAGCCTGTCTCAATGCGCTCCTCAACATGACTGCATGGCTTTGAACACCTCTTCCACTGGCAGGAGAGTGATGAAGGATGGTCACGTTGTAATCTTAACTGTAATCTTCACACAAACACAGCCATTATACACTCTACACAGTAACGTATGGTGTGTCTGGGTTGAGTTAGTCTTGGGCTGCATGTCAGAGCCCAGGGAGGAGTACAGTACAGCAGGTCTGAGCCTTCCTCTGATCTGGTCCTGATTTAAAACATTATACTGTAACACACAGCACTGGCTCTGTCTCTGGCCTGCTCTCTACCTTGTCTGGCTCTGGCCTGCTCTCTACCTTGTCTGTCTCTGGCCTGCTCTCTACCTTGTCTGGCTCTGGCTTGCTCTCTACCTTGTTTGGCTCTTGCCTGCTCTCTACCTTGTCTGGCTCTGGCCAGCTCTCTACCTTGTCTGGCTCTGGCCTGCTCTCTACATTGTCTAGCTCTGGCCTGCTCTCTACCTTGTCTGGCTCTGGCCTGCTCTCTACCTTGTCTGGCTCTGGCCTGCTCTCTACCTTGTCTGGCTCTTGCCTGCTCTCTACCTTGTCTGGCTCTGGCCTGCTCTCTACCTTGTCTAGCTCTGGCCTGCTCTCTACCTTGTCTAGCTCTGGACTGCTCTCTACCTTGTCTGGCTCTGGACTGCTCTCTACCTTGTCTGGCTCTGGCCTGCTCTCTACCTTGTCTAGCTCTGGCCTGCTCTCTACCTTGTCTGGCTCTGGCCTGCTCTCTACCTTGTCTGGCTCTGGCCTGCTCTCTACCTTGTCTGGCTCTGGCCTGCTCTCTACCTTGTCTGGCTCTGGCCTGCTCTCTACCTTGTCTGGCTCTGGCCTGCTCTCTAACATGTCTGGCTCTGGCCTGCTCTCTACCTTGTCTGGCTCTGGCCTGCTCTCTACCTTGTCTGGCTCTGGCCTGCTCTCTACCTTGTCTGGCTCTGGCCTGCTCTCTACCTTGTCTGTCTCTGGCCTGCTCTCTACCTTGTCTGGCTCTGGCCTGCTCTCTACCTTGTCTGGCTCTGGCCTGCTCTCTACATTGTCTGGCTCTGGCCTGCTCTCTACATTGTCTGGCTCTGGCCTGCTCTCTACCTTGTCTGGCTCTGGCCTGCTCTCTACCTTGTCTAGCTCTGGCCTGCTCTCTACCTTGTCTGGCTCTGGCCTGCTCTCTACCTTGTCTGGCTCTGGCCTGCTCTCTACCTTGTCTGGCTCTGGCCTGCTCTCTACCTTGTCTGGCTCTGGCCTGCTCTCTACCTTGTCTGGCTCTGGCCTGCTCTCTAACATGTCTGGCTCTGGCCTGCTCTCTACCTTGTCTGGCTCTGGCCTGCTCTCTACCTTGTCTGGCTCTGGCCTGCTCTCTACCTTGTCTGGCTCTGGCCTGCTCTCTACCTTGTCTGGCTCTGGCCTGCTCTCTACATTGTCTGGCTCTGGCCTGCTCTCTACCTTGTCTGGCTCTGGCCTGCTCTCTACCTTGTCTAGCTCTGGCCTGCTCTCTACCTTGTCTGGCTCTGGCCTGCTCTCTACCTTGTCTGGCTCTGGCCTGCTCTCTACCTTGTCTGGCTCTGGCCTGCTCTCTACCTTGTCTGGCTCTGGCCTGCTCTCTACCTTGTCTGGCTCTGGCCTGCTCTCTACCTTGTCTGGCTCTGGCCTGCTCTCTACCTTGTCTGGCTCTGGCCTGCTCTCTACCTTGTCTGGCTCTGGCCTGCTCTCTACCTTGTCTGGCTCTGGCCTGCTCTCTACCTTGTCTAGCTCTGGCCTGCTCTCTACCTTGTCTAGCTCTGGCCTGCTCTCTACCTTGTCTAGCTCTGGCCTGCTCTCTACCTTGTCTGGCTCTGGCCTGCTCTCTACCTTGTCTGGCTCTGGCCTGCTCTCTACCCTGTCTGGCTCTGGCCTGCTCTCTACCTTGTCTGGCTCTGGCCTGCTCTCTACCTTGTCTGGCTCTGGCCTGCTCTCCACCTTGTCTAGCTCTGGCCTGCTCTCTACCTTGTCTGGCTCTGGCCTGCTCTCTACCTTGTCTGCCTGTCTGTCAGTCTGTCTGCTATCATCACTCCCTGTCCTGCTGAACTTCCGTTGTGGAAAGAGGGAGCAGGAAAAGAGAATGAGAGGGAGAAAGAGGAGTCTGAGGAGATGGAGTCATTTAGTGAGTTGGACAGACAAGAGACAAGAGGAGAGGAAGATAAGAGGAGCTCCTGGACCTGTAGAGATGAAAGAGGCTGGAGCCTTTCTGATCCCATTCACAGGGAGGTGCTGTATTTGCTGAGTGTGTGTGATTGATGGTGTGTTGCTGGATGGTGTGTTTGCTGGATGGTGTGTATGTTGGATGGTGTGTATGATGGATGGTGTGTATGATGGATGGTGTGTTTGCTGGATGGTGTGTATGATGGATGGTGTGTTTGCTGGATGGTGTGTTTGCTGGATGGTGTGTATGATGGATGGTGTGTTTGCTGGATGGTGTGTATGTTGGATGGTGTGTATGATGGATGGTGTGTTTGCTAGATGGTGTGTTTGCTGGATGGTGTGTTTGCTGGATGGTGTGTATGATGGATGGTGTGTATGATGGATGGTGTGTTTGCTGGATGGTGTGTTTGCTGGATGGTGTGTATGATGGATGGTGTGTATGATAGATGGTGTGTATGATGGATGGTGTGTATGATGGATGGCGTATATGATGGATGGTGTGTATGATGGATGGTGTATATGATGGATGGTGTGTATGATGGATGGTGTGTATGATGGATGTTGTGTATGATGGATGGTGTATATGATGGATGGTGTATATGATGGATGGTGTGTATGATGGATGGTGTATATGATGGATGGTGTGTATGATGGATGGTGTGTATGATGGATGTTGTGTATGATGGATGGTGTGTATGATGGGATGGTGTGTATGATGGATGGTGTATATGATAGATGGTGTGTATGATGGATGGTGTGTATGATGGATGGTGTGTATGATGGATGGTTTGTATGATGGATGGTGTATATGATGGATGGTGTGTATGATGGATGGTGTGTATGATGGATGGTGTGTACGATGGATGGTGATTATGATGGATGGTGTGTATGATGGATGGTGTGTATGATGGATGGTGTATATGATGGATGGTGTATATGATGGATGGTGTGTATGATGGATGGTGTGTATGATGGATGGTGTATGTACACTGTCATGCAATGCATTTTCTACCACTTCATCAGCGATATGACAACTTTCATTCACCTCTTCTCTCATTCTCCCCTAACAGTGGAACAATGTTGTTTATTTTCTTCCTTTCCCTCTAAACAGTGTGTGTGTGTGTGTGTGTGTGTGTGTGTGTGTGTGTGTGTGTGTGTGTGTGTGTGTGTGTGTGTGTGTGTGTGTGTGTGTGTGTGTGTGTGTGTGTGTGTGTGTGTGTGTGTGTGTGTGTGTGTGTGTGTGTGTGCGCGTGTGTGTGTGTGCGCGCGTGTGCGCGTGTGTTGTGTGTTTGCCTGTATGTGTATCGGTTAGAAAAGGGAAGTGGCCATATGGCTGTGTTCAGCAGGCCCGCATTAGAGCAGACACCTCCCCAGTCTTCAAACAACGTTCAGACAACCACCCCACAACGCTCCGCTATGATCCCACAGAGGTGGCCCCCACGTGTCTGTTCAGGGGACTCAACACAACAGCATTAAACTAGATAGTGTTTGTGTGTGTCTGTTTGTGTCCGTGTCCGTGTGTGTGTGTGTGTGTGCATGCGTGTCTCTGTGTGTGTGTGTTTTATGTGTGTGCCTGTGTGTCTGTATGTGTGTGTGTGTCCGTGTCTGTATGTGTGTGTGTTTGCGTGTGTGTGTCTGAGTGTGTCTGGGGGTGTGTGTCTGTGTGTGTGTGGGGGTGTGTTTTGTGTGTGTGTGTCTGTATGTGTGTGTGTTTGCGTGTGTGTGTGTGTGTGTGTGCGTGTGTGTGTCTGAGTGTGTCTGGGTGTGTGTGTCTGTGTGTGTGTGGGGGTGTGTTTTGTGTGTGTTGGGGGGGGGTGTTTTGTGTGTGTGTGTCTGTATGTGTGTGTGTGGAGGTGAGTGTGTGTGTGTGTGTGTGTGTGTGTGTGTGTGTGTGTGTGTGTGTGTGTGTGTGTGTGTGTGTGTGTGTGTGTGTCTGTATGTGTGTGTGTGTGTTTGCGTGCCAAGCAGATGGGAGGAAAGAGAGAAATGAGAGAACAGTAAGCTGAGATCAGGGACAGAAAGTCTGGGAGACTGGGAGTTTGTGTGTATCAGTGTTCATCTGTGTGTGGTGCTGGACTGAGAGAGGGGGCTGTGTGGGGTTAGGCAGGGGGACACCAAGGGGAGAGGGGAGGAGAGGAGGGGGAGGTAGTGGTTAGGCGTCCAGAGTCAGTGAACATTTTTCTGGCAGGCCCTCTCTGTGTTGCTGGCTGTGTGCCCAGCTCTGAAGCAAACTTAAACAAACTCCTGTTGCAGCCATCTGCTAGGCTCTGGGGATAAATCACAGCACTGCTTCACTCAGAGCCGCTCTCTCTGCTGCTCCCAGCACCACTATCAGGTTACTGTGTGATCGCCCTCCCGGCCCGCGCATCTCTCACGCACAAGAACAGGCACACACAGTCAACCACACACAAACATACACATCCAGGCATGCACGCACACACACACACATATCCTCTCTCTCAGTCGCACACACAGGAACCAGGCACACACACACACACAGACACACACACAGACACACACTGCCCGGGCTGCGCGTCAGGCTGGAGCCAGGACCCGCCATGGGGCTCACACCACCAAGAGAGGCCAGCAACATGTGGCCCTGCTAAATCCACAAGGAAAGGATAGGAGAGGAGAGAGGGAGGGAGGGAGGGTGAAAGGGATGGAGGAGTGGGGGGAAAGAGTGAGGGGGGAGGATAGAGGAGAGAACGGAGAGAGAGGGGGAGGAGGGGGGAGGGAGGAAAGGAAGGGAAAGCAGGGAGGGGAGGGAGAGGAGGAGAAAAGAGTGGGAGGCACAGACAGACAGGGGAGGAGAGGGGGAGTAGGTGAAGGGGCAGATAAAAAGAGAAGGGAGAGAGGAGGGGAGGGAACATTGAGAGAGGAAGAGAGGAGATGAGAGAGAAGATGGAGAGGAGGAGGAGGAGGAGGAGGAGTAGGAGAGCCCTGGCTCCTAACTCAAACCAAGTGCTATTTTTACAGCGCCCTGCAAGAGAGGAGAACATAAAAAATCCCCTCTGCTCTCTTTTTTAATGTCTACTTTTGGAAGGATTAGGAAGAGAGATTGAGAGGATATCTTTGGAGGAATATTTTTGATTGACAAGATGGACGGACACAGACAGACGGACAGACACACAGAAGGACGGACACAAATGTTTTGTGGTCTCACTGAGCAGTTAAAAATGCTGAATGAAGACAGGATTTGGCTCTGACCATAACAAGAGAACTTCTAAACTCCAGTTCCTAGCCTAACAACTAGACTTGAGCATATTTCTGACAAGTTAACCATAAGCTAGTGGATAACCACTTTGGCTGCTTCACTGTGGCCTCAAGGCTATATGCTTTGCACATTAGTCACTCACAATTGAAACTAGCACATTTGCAAGTTGTGGGTCCAGACACACTGTCGGTCCATGGGAAACCTCTCAGGCCAAGCTGGCTGGTCACAAGTTAGCATTTAGCTAGCCTGGTCTACTTGCCGATACGTGGTGATGGTGAGCATAAAGAAGAGTATACTGTGTAGGCCAGGGATGGGCAACTGGCCCCTTTTGAAGGCCCTCAGATCAATACAAATAAAATGTTTTTTTAGTTTTTTTTGGAACTCAGTCGGGGTCTCAACTTACTGTTGAGAGTTAGAATAGTAGAATAGGTGCAATTTCGAAATTTGGTTGGGCACCAACAGTTTTTCTATTTTTATGTCAGTCACTGATAGTCCGTCAATTAGCCCATGTCAGCAATACTTTTTTTGGGATTTCTAAGTTAGTTTAGCGGCCAGCTATCTAAACTTGTTATCATGGTTGAATTACTGTCCGGGGGGCCCCCATTGATTTTGTTAGTCAGTTTCACTCAGATATCATATTCTCTCCACCCTATGGCAAAATGTGTAGAATTGCAGGAATGTAGCTGTATAACAACTACTTTTCCTCTCAGCCCCATGGCAAAATGAGTAGAATTGCATGAAATTAATTATTTTAAAAAATGGTGGCCCCCACCCCTATCAAAGTTGCCCATCTGTGGTGTAAGCTTATGTTCTACTGACCACAAATAAGAACAGCACTAACTTTCTGGCTATGACTACTAGGTCTGGGAATTGCCAGGGACCTCACGATACGATATTATTACCATACTTAACTGCCGATACTGTGATGTTATTGCGATTCGATGTTCCAAACATATTGCTCACCATACTGTATGTCTGCTGCAGAAGGACAAGTGAGAGCCACGAGAAAACGAGTTGTTATTTTTACATTTACATTTTACATTTTTGTCATTTAGCAGATGCTCTTATCCAGAGCGACTTACAGAAGCAATTAGGGTTAAGTGCCTTGCTCAAGGGCACATCGACAGATTTCACCTAGTCAGCTCGGGGATTCGGGCCCAACCTCTTAACCGCTAGGCTTCAATCATTGAAATAAAAGTGTTGAAATTTTTTTTCCTCCTTATTTAAAAAGAAGCAGGAGAACAAACTATGAAGGAAAAATACTAGAGTGTTGGTGCTGGTACAGCCAACTAGAGCAAATATAATATTGCAATATTTTCAAAACGATACGATAGATCGTCAAAAATAATATCCCAGTATGTAACTGTATCGATTTATTCCCCCTTCACTAATAACAACAGCAGAACCACAACAGTTGTCAGTTGTCAAAAGGTGTGTATAATATGTGTATTTGTTTGGGTGTGTGAAAGAGAGAGAGAAACAGAGTGAGTGAGAATAGACATGCTGACACAAATAACCCTTGGTATTGTTGAGCTAACCTGGCTTTTGTGAACTGACTGATGTGGGATCAGTAGCTCTGTGCCATGTGCATGCCATCTCTATCTCTCTATCACTCTCTGTCTGTCTGGTATGTGTCTCTCTCTCAGAGGGGGACAGCCATGTCAGCGTGCCAAACTCTTTCCCTCGGAAACTAAACAGGAGGTCCCTGGACACCACAACCCCCCTCCCTGCTAACCCACCCCACGCCCCTACACATAAATCTGACTGCTCTCACGTCACACTATGGCAGCCCTGGCACTGGGGAACTGTGTGTGTGTGTGTGTGTGTGTGTGTGTGTGTACCTACCCATGCCCATGCCACTGATGTGATGTCCCTCGGCCAGTTGTATTCATGTACAGTAGGTTAGCGCAGGGCTAGAGCCCACCTGGTGAAGGCTTAGCTGTTTACTGCCTGTCTTTGTTCTGACAGCTCCCCTGGCTTACACCAGCCGGTCAATAGATGTGTCACCGGTATCGGTCAAAGGTCAGGACAAATAGTAACACATGCTGTTTCCCTTCATCCACTTCAGGAGCTACAGCCAGAAAACAGACACGGCACTGTGGCAGGATTCTAAACGCTAGCTCATAACATCAGACTCACATTAGCGCCATCACACTGGGACTTAACCTACAGGTAGTAACATGCAAATGTGTTGGAGTAGAGTGTCCAATCAAAAACACATCTTTTGACCAATGGGTAAATGTTAATTGTGTAACAAAACGAATGGTCCGTACCTCAAGTCTCTATCATAATCCATTCAAAAGTTATTGGAGTTTTTACCCTTGTAGGATGGCCATAACTAGGGTGACTAAATCAATGGAGGCCTGAGAAAACAAGTGAACAAAAATCTGGAAAAGTGCATGGTGTCAGCTAGGCTGGACTCTGTGAAAGAATTAAGGCTATTGGCTACTTGACAGGTTCTCTTTCCTGTTGAACTCATCTTTCTTCTCGAGTCCGCAAGACATAAAACAATATAGAGGTAAGATGGATATTGATTTTGAGGCAAGACATAGTATTTTCATATTTTAGTATACGCTTTTCATATTCATTCGAAATTCCTGTTATTTTTCAAAGATTTCTCACAAAAACAAGTGTATCTCTGTGAAATGTCCAAGGAGCACTGAGTGTATGCCAAGCTTTATATATTTCAAAGCCTTTTACATGTATTCAGCTCGTGTCATGCAAACGTAGCTTTTTGCGACCCACGGAAACAACTTTGAAGACCACAAAATGTAAAATCCTCAAAAGTTGTTACGAGAAACCTGCACCGCTATGTCAACCGAGCTCAGTGCTTATTATCGGATGTATTAGGTTATGAAATCAGACTTTTTTTTATATCATGTTAATGATACATTATGTTAGAGAAAGAACCCACTGAACGATTCAGAACATGAAGAATCATATTTGTCTTGGTAAAATGTATTAAATATTATTATAACATAAGGAGGGGAAATTTCATCACCAAAGCGCATTTTCACCAACTCTGTGCAGAATGGGTGGACACCGTAGCTGGAGTGTGTGTGTGCGCATGTGCGTGTGTTTTCCAAAAACAGTGTGCCAATTTGGAAAGACAACAAACAACCCAGTTAGTGTTCCTCCTCCCCCTCAGAGTGGACAGAGAATCTATAGCCATTTGAGACCCCTGTTGGAGCCAACATCCCCAGCACCCCCTTACAGCTCCCCTCCACCCCCTTACACCCCCCCTATACAACCCCTTACAGCCCCCCTACCCCCCCCCCCCCTTACAGCTCCCCTCCACCCCCTTACACCCCCCCCCCCCTTATAGCCCCCCTAGCTCCCACAGCTACCCTGGTCCTGGCAGGTCATGTGAGAGACCAGGTGGTTCCAGGGGATAGGGACAGTGGATTGGGGGTGAGGAGCGAGGGAGGGAGGGAGGGGGTAGAGGGGGTGGGATTGAGTCGAAGAGAGCTAGTTGGGGTTGGGTGAAGGAGTATGAGGGACAGTGGGGTGGCAGTAGGGAGTGAGGAGTAGGGGTGAGGGGGAGAGAAGGGGTGAGGGGGACAGAGAGGGGGTGAGGGAGCAGAGAGGCTGAGAGGGGGTGAGGGGGACAGAGAGGAGGTGAGGGGGACAGAGAGGAGGTGAGGGGGACAGAGAGGCTGAGAGGGGGTGAGGGGGACAGAGAGGGGGTTGAGAGGGAGTGAGGGGTAATTTACTGTGGTGAGGACTCGAGGGGTTGTAATTTAGGGAGGATATCTTCTTCACTTCGGCAGCTCAGATCTGCTATGTTAGACAATAGCAACCCTGCCCTCGCAACAAACCTCTTTGGCCATTCCCTGATTGGTTGGCTTTGGCCTGTACAGTTAGGGGGTACACTGCAGTAACCTAGTCCCTGGTTGGTTGGCTGGGTGTGTTAGGGGGTACAGTAATCTAGGCCCTGATTGGTTGGCTGTGTATAGGGTATACTGTATATAGCCAAGTGTGGGTGTCTATTTTGGCTGAGCTCTCCCCCTCGCTGCTGGTATGGCCAGTTGTCCCGGCACGGTGTCCTAAACTGAGAGGTGCTACAGAACCCTGCTCTCCTCACCTCATTAGGACTATCAGCAGAATGAGGGAAGAGGGGTGAGAAAAGGAGAGGAGGAGAGAGGGAAAGGTGGGGAGGAAAGCAGGACTAGAGCAAAGCAGAGCAGACCCCTTTCACAGACTGGGCTCAAAGCAGGCTCATGTTGCTACTTGCCATACACCAAAACAGCATACCTCACCCCTTCAAATGACTCTGAAATGACACATCCAGAACTAAAAGAAGACCTGAAAGAACAAGGTGTAAAGAGATCCCAAAAATCAATATAGAGAATAAAAAGAAAGCACTTTAGCAATGGAAGTGTGTGTGTGGGAGAGGGTGGGCTAGTGAAATTAATACTATAACTTGTTGAACAGGCTGAGTGCAGGAGCTCACGTCTGGCCAGAAACACAGTTCCTCTATTAGCTAGTAGCTACTGCCTGCCATACAGTCCAGCTGTGCCCAGGTGCCACACACACACACACACACACACACACACACACACACACACACACACACACAGCTGTGGCACAGTCCAGCTGCTTTGCCTGTGTGTTTCGGAGAGCAAACACCTGCTACTGCTCCCAACCACCTGGCAGACATGCACACACACAGACACACACACACAGGCACACAGTGTGTGAGGTTTGTTTCCTCTGGCTCGTGGGGTGATCTCAATTTGCAGAGTTTGGGAGTGAGAGGGAGTGTTTGAGAGAGAGAGAGAGAGAGCTGGGCTGTAGTTACATCATTACAGTATAGTCTCTACTCTGTAATTACATTGGTAAAACCCTAGTAAAACCAGGGCCACCGGAAAAGAGGGGGACACTGGGGAACTGGCCATGCAAGTCTATGCCAGGCACTGAGACAAATTCCAGCTGCCTGACCTCTAATGGGTGGCACATGTCAAGTGTCTAGGTCTGGGGCACAATGTGGTTGCAATCTATGGTCGACAGACCAGGTCAGCTACAGGCCAGCTGTGAAGTAAGTGACTAACCGACATGTGGTCTGTTTGTGGTCCTTTGTATAACGGAACAGGCTCACTGAATGAATGAATGAATGAATGAATGAATGAATGAATGAATGAATGAATGAATGAATGAATGAATGAATGAATGAATGAACGAATGATTGAGTAGAGCATGTTGTGATATAGTTGTTGTTTTCTATGACAGAGGAGAACACACTGAGTCTGTACAGTGGCCTGTCCTCCCTCTCTGTCCTGGCCCAGATCCCCTAGCCTGTACAGACCCAACCAGCCCCAGGCCTAGTATGGGAAACCCAGCCAGTGGGCTGGCCTCCACACAATACAGACAGACCTCATTCACACAGCACAGCAGAGCATAGCACAGCAGCTATTCTCACCCAGCCATTCAGCCTGGCCCTGACTGTACTGTCCTCAATCAACACTGAACAGATCACAATGGGGGAGAAAGGGGGGACGGAAAGGAGGGGGAGAGGGGGGAGAACAGGGGATGAGAGCAGGGAGAGGGGAGAGGCCATTTTTGCTGTCCCTTTCCTGAATCAACACTGCACTCCCAAAACAATGAAAAGGGGGCAGGAGGAAGAGAGGGGAGGATATGAGTGGAGGCTTGTCCCAGGTCCAAACGCCACTGAGTGGTGCCATGTCCTGAAAATATCCCACCATGCCAAGCACAGGGGACAATTATGGGAGGACTGGACACACACAGAACTTGAGAGCCTAACCAGGCCCTCCATCTCTCCCCTGCTCCCCTGCTCCGTAGTCCTGCTCCCACACATACACTCTTAGAAAAAAGGGTTCCAAAAGGGTTATTCGGCTGTCCCCATAGGAGAACCCTTTCGAAGAACCCTTTTTGGTTTCAGGTAGAACCCTCTGTGGAAAGGTTTCTTCGTGGAATCCAAAATGGTTCTACCTGGAACCAAAAAGGGTTCTTCAAAAGGATTCTCCTATGGGGACAGCCGAAGAACCATTTTAGGTTCTAGATAGCAGCTTCTTTTCTAAGAGTGTACAGTGTACAGATACAATATGCAGACACACGCTCACAGAAAATAGTGATTCATATAAAAGGTGTTCAAAGTAGATCTCACACGCACACACACACACACACACACACACACACACACACACACAGAGAGAGAGAGCTTACACAGACACACATACTGTATATACAGCTCACATACACACATACACACACACTCAAGGCAACACACACTGAGCTATTTTCACATGGGACCCTAGAGTCTCAGCATTCATTCAGTTCACACTGA
Organism: Coregonus lavaretus; assembly: GCF_964263955.1. Lineage (NCBI taxonomy): Eukaryota > Metazoa > Chordata > Actinopteri > Salmoniformes > Salmonidae > Coregonus > Coregonus lavaretus. The sequence goes on along the minus strand of NW_028160282.1, from coordinate 21,277 downwards.
GTTCAACAGACTGTGTCTCCAACCCTGGCACACTAAAGACAGACACACACACACACACACACTCACACACGTGCCAACTGGACCCACACCCACTGCTGAAAACAGGACACACACACACACTCTTTCTCACACACATCGACGCCAGACTCAAACACTGATGAAAACAGGACACACACATCAGTGCCAAGTGGACACATACACACACCCTAGTGCCAACCAACAGGATTGACTGGAACAGTGGGCCAAAGGGACACTGCCCTCTCTGTTCTCTCTCTCTGGACAGGGCAGTCAACTGGGTCTCTACCTGAATAGTGGAGCAGGTGCCACAAAACTTGACAAAACCGCTCATATTTTCCATGCTAACGCAATGGAGTCCAATCTGTACAGCATTCAAAATTGTCCTGTCAAGATCAAATTCAGAATAATTGACTTTTTGTCACACCCTGGCTCTGGGGACTCTATATGTTGAGCCAGGGTGTGTAGATTCATTGTGTTTGTGTGCTGTGGTTGAGTGTCTAGTTGTTCTATTTCTATGTTGGCCAGAGTGGCTCCCAATCAGAGGCAACGAGTGTCAGCTGTTGCTGGTTGTCTCTGATTGGGAGCCATATTTAAACAGTCTGTGTTCCCACAGGTGTTGTGGGATCTTGTTTCCGTTTGGTTTGTTCCTTGTTGGTTGTGTTAAACCGTAGGACTGCACGTTTCGTTTTGTTGTTTATATTATCACTGAAGATAATAACGTTTAAGTATGTTTGCAACTAACTAACCTGAGTGGCGCAGTGGTCTAAGGCACTGCATCGCAGTGCTAGCTGTGCCACTAGAGATCCTGGTTCGAATCCAGGCTCTGCCGCAACCGGGAGACCAATGGGGCGGCGCACAATTCGTCCAGGGTAGGGGAGGGAATGGCCGGCAGGGAGGTAGCTCAGTTGGTAGAGCATGGCGTTTGCAACGCCAGGGTTGTGGGTTCGATTCCCATGGGGTATGAAAATAAAAAAAGAATATTGTATGCACTAACTGTAAGTCGCTCTGGATAAGAGCGTCTGCTAAATGACGTAAATGTAACGCTGCGCATTGGTCTACTCCGTCTAACGATCGGGACACTTTTATTCATTTACATTTTACATTTTTGTCATTTAGCAGACGCTCTTATCCAAAGCGACTTACAGGAGCAATTAGGGTTAAGTGCCTTGCTCAAGGGCACATCGACAGATTTTTCACCTAGTCGGCTCGGGGATTAGAACCAGCGATCTTTCGGTTACTGGCACAACGCTCTTAACCACAATGTGTCTTGTGGTTCTACAGTATAAGTAAGAATGAACTTAACATGAAAACCATGCAATAATAACTCAACATTATAAACATGTATTATACTGTATCTCTGACTGGCAGATTCCTTTGAGACAGTTAGCAGTGTCGGCACACTACCCATGTTCACTTCCACCTGTGTGACCTCTGACCTCTAATGAGCCAAGGTCCACTTCCTCTCTGAGCCCAGGGAGGAGGTCAGGGGTGATTAGGTGCTAACCCCTCAACTACAGACCCTTAACACATCAGTCGCGACACCCAACCCCCAAAACACTGAAGCAGGACCCCCTTGCTGTCTCCATTCTGCGGTAAAACCCCCTGCCCCCAGCCGAGTCCAGGCCAGTCCAGCCCTGAGGGGGTGACAGATCACCTCAAAGTACTGTGGTAGAACTAGAGCAAAGCACAACAGCAAAGACAACTTAACTTGACTCATTCATTCTTTCCACTCAATGGCATTCCATACATTAAGAGGGGAAAAGGAGGGAATTCAGGGAGTGTCTTTCTCCCTCCTCTCTTTTAGTAACTCCTCCCACTCTTTTTCTGCCAGGGGTATTTGCCAGTCAACTGTTTTTCTAAGTTTGCCTTGCGTATTTGGATCCTTCTGGGCTACAGTCCTGTGCAAACATGGTCGATAGGAAAGGAACCATGGTGTGTGTGTGTGTGTGTGTGTGTTTGGTCCTTGTTGGGACCATTTTGCCGGACCCCACAAGGAAAAAGTATATTTTAGGCTTGAGGGTTAGGTTTAGGGTTAGGGTTACAATTAGGGTTACAATTAGGGTTAGTGGTTAGGTTTAGGAGTTAGGGTTAGGTTTAAGGTTAGGGGTTTGGGGTTAAGGTTAGGGAAAATAGGATTTTGAATAGGAATCAATTGTTTGGTCCCCACAAGGATAGTAAAACAAAAACATGTGTGTGTGTGTGTATGTGCGCGTGTATATACGTGCATGTGTGTATGCATGCATGACGTGTGTGTGTGAGCGTTCATCGCTCTGTGTGTGCAGGGAGGGACGGGGGGTAATTCCAGGTAGATCAAAGGCTTTCATTTTCCATGACGGTGGGTGTGAGCAGCGCAATCTCCCCCTTTCACTGGGTGGGAGAGGTGTGAGGAGTGACGTATGAGGCTAGCACTATGGTGTCAGGCTGCCTCTGCCTAGCCATAACCCAGCTAACACAGGAACAGTGGGACAGTGGAGGGGTACTGGACAGAGGAGCAGCTGTTAGTGAGGGTGGAGGAATTTTGAGGGGCGTTCTATTTGACAGGGGGGTATAAGACACCCTCTTTTTGAGTGATGAGGAGTAAGAGTGAAGACACAAGCAGCGGCTGAGAGAGAGGGTTCTATGTCCTCCCAAGGCTGTTCAAATCTGGATGTTTCTAGTTGGATCAGTGCTGGGATCTGGGTCATTGGATGTAATGTCATAGAGATATCGACAGGAATGTAGCATGCACTGCAGGATAATCTCTATGACACACACACACACACACACACACACACACACACACACACACACACACACACACACACATACACACATACACACCCTGAGCGGTCGACCCCTGGAACCGTGGTCTCTTCCAGCCTCAGAGCTGAATGAAAATCCCCCTTCAGGAGCTTTGAAATAAATCCCCAGAAATACCTGTGGATTCCATCTGAAATACTAACCTGTCTGTCAGACTCTGTCAGCTGTCTACTGGAGAACATAGCCTCTCAGGGCTCAATCCTAATTTAAGATCTGTACATGGAACTATAATGTTATCATTTACATCAATATGATTTATGACTGAGTAAGATATGCATGTGTATTTTAAGTTAGGATACGGACCCCTGAGACGATTTCAAATGCATGACTAACATCACACATGTTGATCCGGACTATAAAAAAATAAATAATTCAATTGAATGTCCTCTATCTGAAATGTAATTTCCTCTATCAATGCCAATGTTGGCTTCGATAATGCAGAGCAAGCCAAGTGTCAGTATCAAGCCAAAAGCACAACCCTGTCTGCTGTTTGTGACTATAGAAGTCCTTCTGTCTCTGCATTGGTCCAGTGAGAGGGACAGGGGTCTTGTTAGCTGCTCTAGAACAGGGGTTCCCAAACTTCCAGTATTGCGCCACAGGCACTGTTCATGACACAAACTGTTCACACCCCTCTTGTTGGAGGTGAGAATTTTGTAGGTTTAAAGCTTATTTCCAGCAATTCTACACATTTTACCATGTCTAATGTGTATTCATGTGATATTTGAGTGACAAGTTATACAGGTATGCAATGACTAACATGCGGCAGGTAGCTTAGTGGTTAAGAGCGTTGTGCCAGTAACTGAAAGGTCGCTGGTTCTAATCCCCGAGCTGACTAGGTGAAAAATCTGTCGATGTGCCCTTAACCCTAATTGCTCCTGTAAGTCGCTCTGGATAAGAGCGTCTGCTAAATGACAAGAGGAACGGATGATGCACTACCAAATTTTGAAATTGCACCTTGTGCATTCTACTATTAAAACCTTCAAGAGTAAGTTTAAAGCCGGATTGAGTTCTGGTGAACCCATCATAGGGCTTCATTAAAGGGGCTAGGGTTTCACAGCTAAGTAGACCAGTATGGTCAGACTCCAGCAGACAGACAATGTGCCAAACAGCCCAGGGGGTTAGTCCCTGTAGGAACCACATCGAAATACCAGAACGCAAACCCTAAACACAGGCACACACACACAAAAACACACAGGCAAACACACACAGGCTCACAAACATGCGTACACACTCAGGTACACAAAACACACATGCCAACACACTTACACAAACATAACCTTACAGTTCCAACATACATCATCCATTCTCTCCACAGAGACAGCCCTCCCCTGTGGCCCCCTGGATAATGTAGTATTTCCTGCAGTGACACTTTATGATGTATTAATGAGAAATGGGATTCCATTCTGCTCTGTTTGCTTTGGCTGGACTACAGACCCCACTAACTCCCCTCCCCTCCTCCTCATTTCCCATCTCTGAGACATAAAGTCCTGTCTCACTGCTCACTGTTTGTCTTTGAATGTCTATTATCTAGCATGTTCCATCCCTTCCTTTCTCCTTCCTCTCTGCTCCACTGCTTTTCAATACTCTTACAGTGTATGGGTACCATAAGTCAATCCATCCCTGTCTGAGGATGTCGGGAGATGACATTGAAACCGACCACTAGGGGCAATAGTGAGCACTGTTACCTCCAAGTAGGTAAGCATCTGCCTCTGGTGCAAAAGGTTGCATTTTTGAATTTTCGATTTTTGTTTTAAGCCTATCCCAAACCTTAACCCTTACCTTAACCATTTGGAGATAATGCCTAACCTTAAGATTTCTGAGTTAATGTCTAAACTTAACCCTAACCTTAAAAATTCAGAGTTAATGTTTAAACTTAACTTTAAACATTTCAAAATTTGACCTTTGGAACAACTACGAAATTTGATGTTTGAGAAACAGGGATGAACGTCTAATTCTGACATGAGACTGTGAGATCTTGTTGGTATGGGTACCACCTCTACCTTCTGATTATCCCCCTTCCCAGACTCCCCTCTCCTCTCAGTAATAAATCTTTGTAGGCGACAGTGTCAAGATGACGGAATGTTTTTCCTGTGACAGCAAATACCTCCTTCACAGGATATGGGCGTGCAGTGAGAACATACTCTTACCAGACATACACACAGAACACACACGCACAGACACACGCACGCACGCAAATGTATACATCACAGCCACATTTACACACATATAATAACTGACCCCTACATTCATGTCTGAACAGAAACACACACACAGACAGTGGCACACTGATTGAACTCAGACGCAGAAACCGGTCTCCACTTTTCCTAACGGGTCAACGATATTCAACCACCCAGAACAGAGCCTCAGCAGACCACCATACAAAGATAAACAAACACACACACACAGAAACACACACACCCACACACACACACACACACACACACACGTCGTGTGTTTCTAGTGTGGATCGACTCAGTGTAGTGAGACATTGATCCTCATGTCATCTCCTTTAGAGGCAGACACAACACAACCATACCAGTGACATATTGAGTGGGTTTGTTTGTTTCCTTAGTCCTCTCTATCATACTTATACTCACACAGTATTATTTTAGCGCCACAAGACAAAGAAGCTATTTTAATTTAATTCAAATTTGTTCACCAAAATGGCTTGAAGATAGGATGGGATTGGCCCCTTGACCTAAAGCCTGGTTGGTTGGATGTGTATGACTCCACTTAAAGACATTCTGGTGGTCTATGGTGGCATACGGAGTCTAGTCTTACAGGGATGTCAGAGGGTCATGTTCAACATGTATTTTACACTCAGAGAACATGTCAACCATCCATCCAGCTTGCGTGTGTGTGTGTCAAATCAAATCGAATTTGTCACATGCGCCAAATACAACAAGTGTAGACTTTACCGTAAAATGCTTACTTACGAGCCACTTCCCAACAATGAGGCTATATACAAGGAATACCGGTACTGAGTCAATGTGCTGGGGTACGAGATAGTTGAGGTCATTGAGGTAATATGTACATGTACACTACCAGTCCAAAAATTTGGACACTGTCACGACTTCCTCCGAAGCTGCCTTCTCTCCTTGTTCGGGCAGGCTTCTGCGTTCGTCGTCACCGGCCTTCTAGTGTCACGATCGTCGGTAAGAGATGAGGACCAAGGCGCAGCGTTGCAGACGAACATACTCTTTATTTATGATACACGATCAAAACAACAAAACGATAACGTGACAGTTCACGGTCTAACACAAACCAACTAGAAACAAGAACCCACAAACACAAAGGGAAAAACAGACAGTTTAAATATGGCTCCCAATCAGAGACAACCAGCCACAGCTGACACTCGTTGCCTCTGATTGGGAGTCACTCAGGCCAACATAGAAATAAACAAACTAGAACTCCCAACATAGAAATAGAATACATAGATCTACACACCCTGGCTCAACATAACAGTGTCCCCAGAGCCAGGGCGTGACAGTACCCCCCCCTAAAGGCACGGACTCCGACCGCGCCAACTAAATACCACAGGGGAGGGACCGGGTGGGCACTCCGCCTTGGCGGCGGATCCGGCTCCGGGCCTGATCCCCACTCCCTCTCCAACCCCCCAAAGTACCCCTGGTCCGGTCTGGCCCCGCTGGCCGGAGCTGGACTGCACACTGATGGAGCGGATTGCTCTAGCTCCGGCGTAACGCATCTGACCGGTGCCGGACCAGGCACGGGCCGTGCCGGACTGACGACGCCCACCACTGGCTTGGTGTGGAGAACAGGCACGGGCCGTGCTGGACTGACGACGCGCACCATTGGCTTGGTGCGGGAAGCAGGAGCGGACCGGACCGGGCTGACAATGCGCACCCCTGGCTTGGTACGTGGAGCAGCAACGGGCCGGACCGGGCTGACGATACGCACCCCTGGCTTGGTGCGTGGAGCAGGAACGGGCTGGACCGGGCTGACGACTCGCACCCCTGGCTTGGTGCGAGTGGCAGGAACAGGCCGGATCGGGCTGGCGACGCGCACCATAGGCTTGGTGCGAGGAGCAGGAACAGGCCGGGCCGAGCTGGCGACGCGCACCGTAGGCTTGGTGCGAGGGGCAGGAGCAGGCCGGGCCGGGCTGGCGACGCGCACCGTAGGCTTGGTGCGAGGAGCAGGAACAGACCGGACCGTACTGGGGACACACACCACTGGCCCTACACCGGGATCTGGAACGGGCCGGACCGGACTGGTAACACACCCCAGTACCTCTCGCCATGCCTCTACACCTTCCATCCCCTCTTCGACCAGTGGCCCCCGTAACCTGGCGGCCTCCTCTGCCAACCCGCTGGACCGCTCTATCGCGGCCTCCTGCTGCCCCGACGTCGTGAGCCCCCCCCCCTAAAAAATTTCTGGGGGTCTCTCTTCCCCGTGGGCCAGGCCTCTATAGTTCTCGCCCAACTCTCGCTCTTCTGCTTCCAACTCCCGCCATTCAGCTCCTCATTTGGCTTGACCCAGTTGAAGCTCTTCCTCCACTGTTCCCAAGTCCACCCTCTCTGCTCCTCACTAGGCTTGACCCAGTCGAGGTTGCCACGGAGATCTGCTAGCGATTCCCCTGGCGATGGCTCCTGGACACGCTGCTTGGTCCAGTTTTGGTGGGTTCTTCTGTCACGATCGTCGGTAAGAGATGAGGACCAAGGCGCAGCGTTGCAGACGAACATACTCTTTATTTATGATACACGATCAAAACAACAAAACGATAACGTGACAGTTCACGGTCTAACACAAACCAACTAGAAACAAGAACCCACAAACACAAAGGGAAAAACAGACAGTTTAAATATGGCTCCCAATCAGAGACAACCAGCCACAGCTGACACTCGTTGCCTCTGATTGGGAGTCACTCAGGCCAACATAGAAATAAACAAACTCGAACTCCCAACATAGAAATAGAATACATAGATCTACACACCCTGGCTCAACATAACAGTGTCCCCAGAGCCAGGGCGTGACATCTAGCCACTGCCGCTCCATATCTCATCATTCCATTTGTTTTGTCTTGTCTATTACACACACCTGGTTCATATCCCCTCATTAGTACGTGTATAAGTGTTCCCTCTGCCCCCTTGTCCTTGTGGGTGATTGTTTATTGTGAGGAGATAATAGCTCGGTTGAGCTCAGTGTATTTTGTATGGGTATTTTCCCATGTGCCTGTTTGTTCCAGTGCGCCTGTTTTGCGCACTGGACTGGTTAACGCTGTATTACGGAATAAACTCTGTATACTGTGATTTCCCCTCCTGTGCCTGACTCCTTCAAATCACGCATCACAGACACACCTACTCATTCAAGGGTTTTTCTTAATTTTTACAATTTTCTACATTGTAGAATAATAGTGAAGACATCAAAACTATGAAATAACACATATGGAATCATGTAGTAGCCAAAAAAGTGTTAAACAAATTAAAATATATTTTATATTTGAGATTCTTCAAATAGCCACCCTTTGCCTTGATGACAGCTTTGCACACGCTTGGCATTCTCTCAACCAGCTTCATGAGGTAGTCACCTGGAATGCATTTCAATTAACAGGTCTTAAAAGTTAATTTGTGGAATTCCTTTCCTTCTTAATGCGTTTGAGACAATCAGTTGTGTTATGACAAGGTAGGGGGGTATACAGAAGATAGCCCTATTTGGTAAAAGACCAAGTCCATATTATGGCAACAACAGCTCAAATAAGCAAAGAGAAATTACAGTCCATCATTACTTTAAGACATGAAGGTCAGACAATCCTGAAAAGTTTATTCAAGGGCAGTCGCAAAAACCATCAAGCGCTATGATGAAATTGGCTCTCATGACGACCGCTACAGGAATGGAAGACCCAGAGTTAGCTCTGCTGCAGAGGATAAGTTAATTAGAGTTACCAGCCTCAGAAATTGCAGCCCAAATAACTGCTTCACAGAGTTCAAGTAACAGACACATCTCAACATCAACTGTTCAGAGGGGACTGTGTGAATCAGGTCTTCATGGTCGAATTGCTGCAAAGAAACCACTACTAAAGGACACCAATAATAAGAAGAGAATTGCTTAGGCCAAGAAACACGAGCAATGGACATTAGACCGGTGGAAATGTGTCCTTTGGTCTGGAGTCCAAATTGGAGATTTTTGGTTCCAACCGCCGTGTCTTTGTGAGATGCGGTGTGAGTGAACGGATGATCTCCGCATGTGTAGTTCCCACCGTAAAGCATGGAGGAGGAGGTGTTATGGTGTGCGGATGCTTTGCTGGTGACACTGTCTGTGATGTATTTAGAATTCAAGGCACACTTAACCAGCATGGCTACCACAGCATTCTGCAGTGATACGCCATCCCATCTGGTTTGGGCTTAGTGGGACTATCATTTGTTTTTCAACAGGACAATGACCGAACACACCTCCAGGCTGTGTAAGGGCTATTTTCCCAAGAAGAAGAGTGATGGAGTGCTGCATCAGATGACCTAGCCTCCACAATCCCCTGACCTCAACCCAATTGAGATGGTTTGGGATGAGTCGGACGGCAGAGTGAAGGAAAAGCAGCCAACAAGTGCTCAGCATATGTGGGAACTCCTTCAAGACTGTTGGAAAAGCATTCCAGGTGAAGCTGGTTGAGAGAATGCCAAGAGTGTGCAAAGCTGTCATCAAGGCAAAAAGTAGTTATTTGAAGAATCTCAAATATAAAATATATTTTGATTTGTTTAACACTTTTTGGGTTACTACATGGTTCCATATGTGTTATTTCATAGTTTTGATGTCTTCACTATTATTCTACAATGTAAAAAATAGTAAAAATAAAGAAAAACCCTTGAATGAGTAGGTGTGTCCAAACTTTTGACTGGTACTGTAGGTAGGGCTAAAAGTGACTAGGCTATCATGATAGATAATTAATAATAATAATAATAATAATATGCCATTTAGCAGACGCTTTTATCCAAAGCGACTTACAGTCATGCGTGCATACATTTTTTGTGTATGGGTGGTCCCGGGGATCGAACCCACTACCTTAGCGTTACAAGCGCCGTGCTCTACCAGCTGAGCTACAGAGGACCACATGGCTGTGGAAGTGCTTAGATGGGCTGAGTGTGTGTGTGTGAGTCGGCTGTGTGTGTGAGAGCTGGGTGTGTGTGAGAGAGCTGGGGTGTTAGAGGGGCTGAAAGGGGGCGGTGGGGGCCTGGGAGAAACAGGTGCGTGTCCTCCAGTGACACGCTATCTGCCCCAGAGAGGAACTGTCATCGCTCTCATGTCACCAGAGGAGCTTCCATCTGCTTCCCCTGACCCCACCCCCCTCTCCTCTCTCCCATTCCCTCTCTCCTTCCCTCTTCCCTCTGCTCTCTCTTGCCCTCTCCTTCCATCTCTTCTCCCTCCTCCTATATCGCTAAAAAGCAGAGGGAGGGGGAAGTGTGGGAGAAGAACAGGGTGAATATGGAGAGAAGGGATGAGAAAATGAACCACAAAGGAACCGGTTGACTTTGTCTTTTAGCTAGGTCTTTAACAATCAAGTTACTGTTGTAAAACACACACATACAGAGTAGCAGCAGCGTATGTGAAGAGTGTGAAAGTGTGTCTATGTCTATGTGTGTGTGTGTGTGTGTGTGTGTATGTGTGTGTATCTGTGTGTGTGTGTGTGTTGGAGTCTACTATATTTAACACGTCTAGCTAGTAGAGACTGCAGCAGTAGCAGGTCTCATTTCATGGGCTAATTTAGACCTTATTTAGATGTTAACGAGGAATCGGACAGGACTACCTCATTTTAACAAGGTACATTAAATGACACACATACACATATGCACGCAACGCACACACACCCAAAAATTTGATTTCCACAGTGCAGGTACGCATCAGTTGGTGAAGGTAGGTGCATATGCAGCACCTAGCCCCTCCCTCTGCTTTTTTACAACAGTAACTTGATTGTTAAAGACCTAGCTAAAAGACAAAGTCAACCGGTTCCTTTGTGGTTCATTTTCTCATCCCTTCTCTCCATATTCACCCTGTTCTTCTCCCACACTTCCCCCTCCCTCTGCTTTTTAGCGATATAGGAGGAGGGAGAAGAGATGGAAGGAGAGGGCAAGAGAGAGCAGAGGGAAGAGGGAAGGAGAGAGGGAATGGGAGAGAGGAGAGGGGGGTGGGGTCAGGGGAAGCAGATGGAAGCTCCTCTGGTGACATGAGAGCGATGACAGTTCCTCTCTGGGGCAGATAGCGTGTCACTGGAGGACACGCACCTGTTTCTCCCAGGCCCCCACCGCCCCCTTTCAGCCCCTCTAACACCCCAGCTCTCTCACACACACCCAGCTCTCACACACACAGCCGACTCACACACACACACTCAGCCCATCTAAGCACTTCCACAGCCATGAGGTCATTGCCTGGCCCAGGCCAAAAACAGCTCTGTCACCTGCACCCCCTCAGACTCCTCAAATCCCTCTCACACCACGACACTCTTACCCCCCCTTAACCCCCACTCCAAATAAGCCTGCTCCGGGATTCTGATCTAGCCTTCTCTCTGAGTGTGTGATCTGATCTACATACCTGATGATCACAGCAAAACAGAGTGGACTAGACTGTAAGTGTGTGTGAGAGTGAGTGAGTGAGTGAGAGAGAGAGAGAGAGAGAGAGAGAGAGAGAGAGAGAGAGAGAGAGAGAGAGAGAGAGAGAGAATAAGAGTGTTGGACAGCTGAACGACCCCCATAGCAGTTCTCACTCTACATTTACATTTAAGTAATTTAGCAGACGCTCTTATCCAGAGCGACTTACAAACTCTACTCTTCTGTATGAGCTGATCTCTGCTCTCTGGGGAGTCAGATTACTGGGATTCAATTATTATTAATTAATAGATCCCCACCTCCCCACTGCTGTGTCTGCTTGGACCTCATTTTACATTTACATTTTAGTCATTTAGCAGACACTTTTATCCAGAGCGACTTACAGTTAGTGAGTGCATACATTTTTCATACTGGCCCCCCGTGGGAATCAAACCCACAACCCTGGCGTTGCAAGCGCCACACTCTACCAACTGAGCTCCACAGGATTGAATACCAGCAATATGACAGACATATTCCATCAAAACCTGGAATTGCATGGTTATTACAACAATAACATGATTCACATGCTGAGAATGATCATCTTTGATTATGAGGTTGAGTGTTTCTCTGTTTCACACTGTAAATATTGCTCTGTTGAGTAGTATCAATCTAAACATGCATTCTTGCAGCGTGAGAAACAGTATTGCAGGATTCCTTCATCAGCTCTAGTCCCAACAGTGTATCTTCATGAAGACCTTGTTCCTATACTTTTCCTCTCCCTCCTCTCTCCCTCCTCTCTTCCTCCTCTCTCCCTCCTCTCTTCTCCCTCTCTCCCTCCTCTCTTCCTCCTCTCTCCCTCCTCTCTTCCTCCTCTCTTCCTCCTCTCTTCCTCCTCTCTCCCTCCTCTCTCCCTCCTCTCTTCCTCCTCTTTCCCTCCTCTTTCCCTCCTCTCTTCTCCCTCTCTTCCTCCTCTCTCCCTCCTCTCTCCCTCCTCTCTTCCTCCTCTCTCCCTCCTCTCTCCCTCCTCTCTTCCTCCTCTCTCCCGCCTCTCTCCTTCCTCTCTTCCTCCTCTCTCCCTCCTCTCTATCTGCAGTCCCACTTTAATCACACACTTCAATTCATGTATTATATGTATTCAATTGACTGGATGTACATGCCTCTAGAGCAGGGATGACGGGCAACCCCAGTCCTTGGGGGCCTGATTGGTGTCACACTTTTGCCCAAGCCCCAGCTATGTCTCATGATCTTCAGTTTAGAATGCAATTAGTTTATCAGCTGTGTTTGCTAGGGATGGGAGAAAAGTGTGACACCACTCCGGCCCCCGAGGACTGGAGTTGCCCATCCCGGCTCCAGAGGTTATTTCAGTAGGTGTGTTTCACCGTGACCTGACAAAGATCCAACAGGGATCAAAAATGTTGTCTTTTTTGTGCGTCTGATTAAATCCCCATGGGAGCATACCAGTTGAGGACATTGCTTTTTCTTTGATACATTCATCTCGGTACCAGTTGTGTAAGTAGTAGCAACAGTAACTGCTGCTGTGGCCTCCGTGGAACAGGGTCTATCGCTACAGATGTGGAACAAGTTCATCTACAAGTTCTATTCTCCTTTTTCCTTTCATTTATTCATGAGAGAGAGTAGAGGAGGTCTAGTTCTTTGAAGACCTCCATCTGGACCACATAGACTGGACTTACAGGAACAGTAACAGCAGCACTGAATCAGTCACTGCATGATTACACACACACACACACACTACAGTAAGACTGACAGGATGAGTCTAGCCTCCGCTCCATATTTACACTCTGCAGCAGATACTATGGATATGGACAGAGCAGGATTTATTAAACAGATATGAGCATTACGCAACACTGTCTAATAGAGAGTCCACAGCTGTTCCTGACACAGAGGAAAATGTTAGCATCATTAGTGGATATCAGCCCTCTAGTTGATCTGATAAAGGATACAATACAATCTGTAGTAGCCACGCATGGACGCACATACACACAGCACTGACATATGGAATCCTGTATACAGCCAAAACAAAGTACAAAAACAAACATACTTGGGCAGAAACACACACAAATAAACACACACAAGAAAAAAATGAGGTCTTGGCCTTGAAATCCCCCCGGTCTTTCTGTGTTGTTTCTGTTAGAGTTCTGATCCAAATGTTAGTTTTTCTGATGACGGGCTCCGGTGCTGTACGGACCCCCTGCCTACACTGCTCACTTCCCTGCCAGTCAGAGAGCTAAAGGAACACACACACACACTGGTGTGCGCATACACACAACCATAACACTCGAGAACACTCCAACTCTCACTTCTCCCTGTTTCAGAGCAGCTTTCCCATAATGGGGGAGAATAGCAATAACAGCAGTGAGCACTGGTCCATAATAAACACTATCTACACACACAGACACAGGCATGGGCGTACATATGTGTACAAAGCCTGCACACTTATATGACAGAAAAAATCCACAAACGTCAGTTAGGTTACACAAACCACTAACTAACAGACATGAACAAGCACACAATCTACCGATGCATACTACACCACTAAAATATACAATGCACCCACAATAGTCAACTTTGAGCATCAAACATCTGCACACTTCTGGAAACCCCTGTGCCTCAGCCAAGAAGCATGGTGTCGCGGATCGCATACAAACTGCTCTTGTGGAGCTGTGAAGTGAAAAGAGAGAAACCTGTGTCTTACCTTGTGTCTGGGGCGTGATGTAGGGGGAGGTGGCGGTGACTCTGTCTCTGTCCTCCTGTCTCCCCGTCCCTCCCGGTCCCTGTCTCTCTCCTGCTGCATGCTCTGTCCCGCCAGCACCATGGCCTTACATTCCACACACGAGCCAATCACCAATTTCCTCCCATCATCCACCAGGAGGGTGCGGCGCCCGCGCGGGGCGTACAGGAACACGGGCAGCCTGGCCACGGTGACCGCACGCAGCCCCCCCTGACGCCTCTGCTCTTGTCTGCAGAAGAAGCAAACAAAGGCCTCGCAGCTGTACTGTCTGGCCCAGGGAGAGCTGGCTGGCTGGGGGGTGGAGGAGGCTGGGGCTGGCGCTGTAGAGCTGGAGGTGGCAGAACCCTGGCTCTCGTGTTGAGCCCACTGGGCATGCAGGTCGTGATAGCAGAGGGCACAGGCTGACACCAGGCCGGTGGCGTCGACAGGTTTGGCACGGGGAGCGGGGGGGTGGATGGTGAGGAAGGGAAAGAAGGGCTCTCTCTCTCCACACCGCCCGGGAGGGTTGACATGGAGCTGGAACTCCCCCCCGGCCCCTAGCTCTGCCCCACACAGGTAACACACTGATACAGACCCACCATGGCCAGAGGAAGAGGAGGAGGAGGACACCCCCATTTGGGAATGGGCCAGTCCGGCTCCCCCTGTGGCCAGCGCTGCATGGTACCTCCCCAGGAAGGAGGTGACAGAGGTGATGAGGTCCTCACTGAGGCTGAGGCGGTACGCCCCCCAGATCTCCTCCAGGATGGCGTGGCATGGAGGGCAGCAGTGCACCCGGCCGTTCCTCACTCCCTGGGCGCCAGGCGGGCACGGCAGCAGGTTGATGAAGGGGAAATACATGGCACCGCGGGCTTTGCCCACACCGGCCCGTGCATATGCCACCCTCACATCCCGCCCGCACTCCTGGCCACAGAGGAAACAGGCCTCACAGGAAGCCTGAGACTTAGGTAGGCGGTCCGGGGGCTCTGAGGTGTGCCTTTCCTGGGGAGTGAGGCAGGGAGGGTGGCCCGGGGCTAGTGCAGGGGTGGAGGAGCCCTGGTTGAGGGGGACCACGTAGAGGCGCTGGAGAACGGGCACGTCAGCCAGCTGGAAGCCCTGCCACTGCTGCATGAGGGAGGTGTGGCAGCTGGCACAGACCAGGGTGGTGCCCCCCGGGGTGAGGGGCACGGCGCCAGGGGGAGGGCTGTGTAACCACAGGAAGGGGAAGAAGGGCTCGCTGGCTGCCCTCTCCTGCTTCTGCACACACACACGGAACCTCCCGCCCTGCCACAGCCCACTGCCGCAGATGTAACACACACACTCTTCGGGACTGGTACTCCTGTGGGCACCACCACTGGCACCACTCTGGGGCATGGCAATGACCCTCCCTGCAGCGTCCCTGGGTGGTCTCAGCAGGGCTAATACCCTCTCTCTGCTGCTGCCAGCTGCTTCAAACACCTCGCGGTCGTCGTCACTGGTTATGTTGATCTCGTGGTCGTTGTCAGAGTTGTCAGAGGCAGTAAACCTGCCCAGAACACTTTCTCTAGGAGCTGCTGCGTCGCGCCTAGAGGTGACAGCGGCGCCAACGGGTGACAGCTCGTCGGCAGCTTCAGCGAGATCCTCTCCCTTCTGGTGGAATATGAGGGAGGGATGCCTGGCTGCGCTACAGCTGCTGTCGGCAGCGCGTTGGAGAGGGTGCGGGTCAGAGTGTCTGACATTCCCCTCCGCTAGCCACTGCCTGTTGCGCATAATGATCCCGTTGTCCTGCACAGGTGTGTCGAGGTGAGGGCTGGCATAGCATCTCTGAGACACAATCTCTTGGGACTGGGCCAGAGATACTGATGATTGAGAGACATGATTCATAATTTTAGCACCGCGCCTGGGCGGCATGGCGCTATCCGATTTCGGCGAGTCCTGTGCCCGGTAAATGCCCACGGGATAGCGGATAGCCCGTTGAGAGTCGGGGCTGTTTTTAACACTGATAACACTGTTGTTGTTCTTCCTGCTACCGTCTCTGGGAGTTTTGCTGTTGCTGCCGCCAGATGTTCTGTACTTCTCCTTGCTCACACCGGCGCGGTCCAATAAATCCAGTTCTTGGTCTGACATGTTCTCGTTTTCCGAGAAAGAGGAGAAATCCGACTCGTTTCCGTCGTAATTCTGGCTGCTGACACTGATTCTCTGCTCCAGGTCGTAGGAGATGTTCCACTCCTGTGGTATCCGCCGAGAGTCGCACTGGTACGGCCTCTTCAGCCAGTACATGCGCTTCTCTATGGGTGTCCTAGTCCGCTCGAACGAGTTCCACTGCTCCCCCAGAAAACAGTGGCACACCGCGCACACCATAGCGTGTCCATCCAGGCTGACTTCACATGCCCCCGGCGCTGGCTCCTGGTTTTGTAAAAACGGGAAAAACGGACCGTTCTCTTTCGGATATTTCACTTGTAATCTCAATTCTTTTCCGGTCGAAACGCCGCTTCCACAAATAAAACAGTGAACCAATCCTATCCCATTCCGATCAGCCCTGGAAGTGTTGCCGGGCAATGGGCTCTCGTCCCCGGGCATTGCTGCAGCCATGAGTCGGTGTTTCCGAGATATCGGTATTAAATCCTTGTCACGGGGGTCGTTCATAGTTCTAAAATCACCCCAGACTACATGACATAATACAAAAAGCGGCAATTCATTCTAACAGACGCACACCTTCTTTACAAAAGTAGGCTATGCAACAAGACAGCGTATCGCGTTCAGCCTACTCACTGTGATAAGATAGCCGATAGCCCATTGAAACTACAGAACTGCAGAACAGGCAGCGAACCGTAGACTAATTCCTGGTTTTCAAGTATTCCGTTAGAGATAATCCATTCAAACCGTCCATGAAACATTGAGCAGAAAAGCAGTGTCTCCAGTCCGCAGTATAGGACTGCGATCCCGTGGGTAATGTGAGAAGAAAACTCTTGTTAGAATCACGGGTCACCTCTCCTACGAACTTTCCGGCGCTGGACAAACTTTGGCTGTTAACTCGCTCACACTGTACACAGCGCCATCTCCAATTCACTGGATCAGTTTTCAGATACCCTCGCCGCTGCTCCCTCCTAGTCAAACCCTCTCATCAGAACTAACTGATAAGGAGGTATGGGTATTACGTATCTGTTGAAGAAAAACTTAAACTTAATCAAATCTTATCAAGCATTACTGTGTAGGCCTATAGTTTTTTCGGTCCAGTGTGATTAGAATAGCCCTGGTCTATAATTAGAGTAGGTATTGTTTTAAAACTGCTATACCTGTGATAACATTTTCACACATAATGCATGAGTTATTGATATATGCTAATATTTTCAATTACGCACATTGAAATTACACATGCCACAAACCAGGCTACATATTACATTGCACGACTTCCCATGTAATAGCTGCCATGTAAATATATATTTTATGCTAAATGTTACCAACAATTAATTTAATTACGATAGGCTATATCGCCATAATAAACAGCCAGCATAATTTACAAGAGAAAGAAAAAACTTGTAAGGCAGCAGGATCCTGAGTTGCACAATGTGTGCCATTGTTCAAGCATTTGCGAGAGCTGTGCAAGATGCTTGACACATTGAAACATAATCGGTATCTGTTCTTAAAACAGAATCATTATAATAACCGCATGCAGTCAAAATATTGAAAACATTTATCTGAAATATGTTTGCTTCTTCCAATTTCATCCAATGTCTCTTTCATTGCGAGAATAAGTGCGACGGCTCAAACAGAATGGGACTTGTATTTTGTCTATGGCTGTTAGCTGTATTGTACAGTTCACAATTGTCCTGGATCCTCATGGGACCGCCGTGGGGTGCAGCCCCACTCGCCACACCTGTTTTGGGGATTAAGTTCAGCCTTGCCCCGCTTTACACTGCATGGATGGAAGACCTTGACAGGGACCACACAGTCTGGTGTCAGACAAGTACCTTCAGATCTCAGCAAGCAATGTGCAGGACTAATTCACATTCACAGAGATAAAAACAATCATGCATGCATGAACACACACGGATGAAGAGATCATGTTGTAAGTGGAGCAGTTCAGTAAATTGGAATGCAGCCAATGGATGCCACACTGCAACACATGCGCACGCACACATGTACAGGTATTGACACAGAGCTCTCTCTCTCTCTCTCTCTCTCTCTCTCTCTCTCTCTCTCTCTCTCTCTCGCTCTCTCTCTCTCTCTCTCTCTCTCTCTCTCTCTCTCTCTCTCTCTCTCTCTCTCTCTCTCTCTCTCTCTCCTCTCTCTCTCTCTCTCTCTCTCTCTCTCTCTCTCTCTCTCTCTCTCTCTCTCTCTCTCTCTCTCTCTCTCTCTCTCTCTCTCTCTCTCTCTCTCTCTCTATCTCACACACACACACACACACACACACACACACACACACACACACACACACACACACACACACACCTGCAGACTCACAAGTGCAAACCAGTTAACTCAAACTCACAGCAGTGTAGCATAATAATAATAACACACATAAACAGTAATGACCGTCAATCCAGCTGTGTGTCTAAGTAGCATGCATTGTGCTAGCTCTGCTCCTGTAAGCAGTCACAGTCCTATCCTCCCCTCGTCTCTTTAAGAGCCACCCTGAGGCTTCTCCCCTTCTCCTCCTCCATTAATCTTAATGACACCACTGTGCTTCTCTCTTTGTCTGCCTCCCTGTTCTGCTCCATCTTCTCCAACCTGGCAACACAACCAGCTCTTACTCTAATGACACACCAGAGCTTCTCTCTTTCTGCCTCCCTGTTCTGCTCCATCTTCTCAAACCTGGCAACCCACCAGATATTAATAATCACACCACAGTGCATCTCTCTGAGAGACTGGCTGTCCCCCAATCATTTGGAAGACATCTCCCTCCCGGTTTTGCTTGCTTCCTCCAACCTGGCAACCAACTGGTCGGAATGACACACCAGCTCCTCTGTGACTGCCTCCCTGTTCCACAGACATGACTCCCTGTTCCATAGACATGACTACCTGTTCCGCTCACTTCCCTCCAACATGGCAACAGAGTCGTGTCAGGGAACAAGGGCTCTGTGGTTTGGAAGCCGTCTGCTTCGCTAGTGAAGCCCTCCCACGAGGAAAAGTGTGTGTGTGTGTGTGTGTTTGCGTGTGTATGTTTTCCCTACCACAGACCCTAAGAAGAGAGGTGGGAATCTTTAGAACAGGAGGAGTCTGTTCCAACTCAACATTCTCTCACGGAGCTGTGGCACGATCCTTTAACTGTGAGTGTTCATCTCCCCCTCTCTGCTCTCTGTTAGGAAGCTCCCAGAGAGACACTGCAGAATGACATCATCATCTTTGAATATACCTTAATTGATTCTTTATTAATGTATTAGTTGTTTCATTCATTTATTAATTCACTCACTCTATCCAACAGGGTTGGGGACAATTCCATTTAAATTCCATTCAATTCAGGAAGTACTGTACACTAAAATTCCAATTCTAATTCTCTTCAATGCTTTCAAAGGAGGGAAAACAATTATTTGAATTGGAGTTTGGTTCACTTTCTGAATTGACTGGAATTGAAACGGAATTGACCCCAACCCTTTTATCCAGTACCACTCAATCTTATTTATAGATGCATTCAAATATTCATTCATTTGTTCATTTATTCATATATTCAATTCGGTTTTCACTAACTCATTCATTCACTTCTTGCCATTTCCTAGAAAACTGGAAGGTTGACGTTTATTGTCATTAATCTTGCCCTGGAGGCAGAATTGAGCGATTTCCGCTAGATGGGCCAGCTGCAAAGTCAAAATTGGCTATATCATTAAAAAATATGAAAGCAAAAATGTGCTTTTTGTCCTAATTTAAGATTAGGGTTAGGCATTAGAGTTAGCAGTGTGGTTAAGGTTAGGGTTAAGGTTAGGTTTAAGATTGTATGACCTTGTGGCTGTGTAATGGTGACCACTCTGCAGAGCATCCAGGGCAAGATTCATGACAATACAGTGCCTTCAGAAAGGATTTTCACCCATTTATACACAATTCCCCATAATGACAAAGTGAAAACATGTTTTTAGCCATTTTAGCAATTTTATTGGAAATGAAATACAGAAATAACTCATTTACATAAGTATTCACACCCCTGAGTCAATACATGTTAGAATCACCTTTGGCAGCAATTACAGCTGCGAGTCTTTCTGGTTAAGTCTCTAAGAGCTTTGCACACAAGGATTGTACAATATTTTCACATTATTCTTCAAGCTCTGTCAAGTTAGTTGTTGATCATTGCAGGAAAACCATTTAAAAGTCTAGCCATAGATTTTCAAGCTGATTTAATTCAAAACTGTAACTAGGCCACTCAGGAACATTCAATGTCATCTTGGTAAGCAACTCTAGTGTACAGTATATTTGGCCTTGTGTTTTAGGTTATTGTCCTGCTGAAAGGTGAATTCATCTCCCAGTGTCTGGTGGAAAGCAGACTGAACCAAGTTTTCCTCTAGGATTTTGCCTGTGCTTAGCGCCATTCCGTTTCTTTTTTATCCTGAAAAACTGCCCAGTCCTTAATGATTTTGATTTGTTTAACACTTTTTGTTTACTACATGATTCCATATGTGTTATTTCATAGCATGATGCAGCCACCACCATTCTTTAAAATATGAAGAGTGGTACTCAGTAATGTGTTGTATTGGATTTGCCCCAAACATAACACTTTGTATTCAGAACAAAAAGTGAATTGCTTTGCCACATTCTTAGCAGTTTTACTTTAGTGCCTTGTTGCAAACAGGATGCGTGTTTTGGAATATTTGTATTCTGTACAGGCTTCCTTCTTTTCACTCTGTCAATTAGGTTAGTATTGTGGAGTAACTACAATGTTGTTGATCCATCCTCAGTTTTCTCCTATCACAGCCATTAAACTCTTTAACTGTTTTAAAGTCACCATATGCGTCATGGTGAAATCCCTGATCGGTTTCCTTTCTCTTCGGCAAATGAGTTAAGAAGGACGCCTGCATCTTTGTAGTGACTGGGTGTATTGATACACCATCCAAAGTGTAATTAATAAATTCACCATGCTCAAAGGGAAATTCAATGTCTGCAATAGGTGCACTTCTTTTTGAGGCATTGGAAAACCTCCCTGGTCTATGTGGTTGAATCTGTGTGTGAAATGTACTGCTCGACTGAGGGACCTTATAGATGGGGTATAAGGTGTGGGGTACAGAGATGAGGTAATCATTAA
>NW_028160283.1:0-3000 GCF_964263955.1 Coregonus lavaretus | reverse complement strand
GGCCACAACAAACCACCAGTGTATCAACACGCAAGCAGATTGTTCGTGTCCGTGTCTAACGTTGTGGGTTAGTCCCGACAGCTTGAGCGAGTCCGTCGTCAACTTATTCAGCCAGTTAGTTAGCTAGAATAGTTAACAAACTAGCTAGCCATTGCTTTCAGACAAAGAAGAACCCCTCCTTTCACGGCACGAACACACAGAGAGAGCCATACTAACGTTAACTAGTCACCCATGTCCCGAAATCCTTGAACGACTCGGGCTATCAATATGGTATACAGGTGTCCTATGTCCCACTGAATTGACTCAGCCAGTTCGCGTCTGTTCGCTCGGTCGTTCCAGCTATTGTTTACTAGTAGCTATCCAGGTAGCAACAAGCTAGCAAAATTTCAAGCACAGTAGCCACTTGCTACCTAACGTTAACGGTTCAGACAATGAGTTTAGAAAACAGCTGAATGGTAGGCAATTATTGTATGTAATTATTGTAGGCAGCCAGCTGGCGTAATTACAGGCACTCTCAGGCGTGAAACAACTATACCGTTGCTAATAGCTACTCGCCAGCTAGTCCAGGTGGTGGGTTAGCTAGCTATACAGGTGTCCTATAACCTATATATAACACGTATACAGGTGTCCTATAACCTATATATAACACGTATACAGGTGTCCTATAACCTATATATAACAGGTATACAGGTGGCCTATAACCTATATATAACAGGTATACAGGTGTCCTATAACCTATATATAACAGGTATACAGGTGTCCTATAACCTATATATAGCAGGTATACAGGTGTCCTATAACCTATATATAACACGTATACAGGTGTCCTATAACCTATATATAACACGTATACAGGTGTCCTATAACCTATATATAACAGGTATACAGGTGGCCTATAACCTATATATAACAGGTATACAGGTGTCCTATAACCTATATATAACAGGTATACAGGTGTCCTATAACCTATATATAACACGTATACAGGTGTCCTATAACCTATATATAACATGTATACAGGTGTCCTATAACCTATATATAACAGGTATACAGATGTCCTATAACCTATATATAACAGGTATACAGGTGGCCTATAATCTATATATAGCAGGTATACAGGTGTCCTATAACCCTATATATAACAGGTATACAGGTGTCCTATAACCTATATATAACAGGTATACAGGTGTCCTATAACCTATATGTAACAGGTATACAGGTGTCCTATAACCTATATATAACAGGTATACAGGTGTCCTATAACCTATATATAACAGGTATACAGGTGTCCTATAACCTATATATAACAGGTGTACAGGTGTCCTATAACCTATATATAGCAGGTATACAGGTGTTCTATAACCTATATATAACAGGTATACAGGTGTCCTATAACCTATATATAACATGTATACAGGTGTCCTATAACCTATATATAACACGTACACAGGTGTCCTATAACCTATATATAACAGGTATACAGGTGGCCTATAACATATATATATAACAGGTATACAGGTGTCCTATAACCTATATATAACAGGTATACAGGTGTCCTTAACCTATATATAACACATATACAGGTGTCCTATAACCTATATATAACACGTATACAGGTGTCCTATAACCTATATATAACAGGTATACAGGTGGCCTATAACCTATATATAACAGGTATACAGGTGTCCTATAACCTATATATAACAGGTATACAGGTGTCCTATATCCTATATATAACACGTATACAGGTGTCCTATAACCTATATATAACAGGTATACAGGTGGCCTATAACCTATATATAACACGTATACAGGTGTCCTATAACCTATATATAACACGTATACAGGTTGCCTATAACCTATATATAACAGGTATACAGGTGTCCTATAACCTATATATAACAGGTATACAGGTGTCCTATAACCTATATATAACACGTATACAGGTGTCCTATAACCTATATATAACACGTATACAGGTGTCCTATAACCTATATATAACAGGTATACAGGTGTCCTATAACCTATATATAACAGGTATACAGGTGGCCTACAACCTATATATAACAGGTTTACAGGTGTCCTATAACCTATATATAACAGGTATACAGGTGTCCTATAACCTATATATAACAGGTATACAGGTGTCCTATAACCTATATATAACAGGTATACAGGTGTCCTATAACCTATATATAACAGGTTTACAGGTGTCCTTGGTTTCTCAAATGACTGCCTCGCCTGGTTCACCAACTACTTCTCAGATAGAGTTCAGTGTGTCAAATCGGAGGGCCTGTTGTCTGGACCTATGGCAGTCTCTATGGGGGTGCCACAGGGTTCAATTCTTGGGCCGACACTTTTCTCCGTGTATATCAATGATGTCGCTCTTGCTGCTGGTGACTCTCAGATCCACCTCTACGCAGACGACACCATTTTGTATACATCTGGCCCTTCATTGGACACTGTGTTAACAAACCTCCAAACGAGCTTCAATGCCATACAACAATCCTTCAGTAGCCTCCAACTGCTCTTAAACACTAGTAAAACTAAATGCATGCTTTTCAATCGAACGCTGCTGGCACCCGCCCACCCGACTAGAATCACCACTCTCGACGGGTCTGACCTAGAGTATGTGGACAACTACAAATACCTAGGTGTCTGGTTAGACTGTAAACTCAACTTCCAGACTCACATAAAGAATCTCCAATCCAAAGTTAAATCTAGAATCGGCTTCCTATTTCGCAATAAAGCCTCCTTCACTCATGCTGCCAAACATGCCCTCGTAAAACTGACTATCCTACCGATCCTTGACTTCGGCGATGTAATTTACAAAATAGCCTCCAACACTCTACTCAGCAAATTGGATGTAGTCTATCACAGTGCCATCCGTTTTGTCTCCAAAGCCCCATACACTACCCACCACTGTGACCTGTACGCTCTTGTTGGCTGGTCCTCACTACATGTTCGTCGTCAAACCCACTGGCTCCAGGCCATCTATAA
>NW_028160284.1:15000-93861 GCF_964263955.1 Coregonus lavaretus | reverse complement strand
ACTGTACTACTGTCCACTACTGTCCACTACTGTACTACTGTCCACTACTGTCCACTACTGTACTACTGTCCACTACTGTCCACTACTGTACTACTGTCCACTACTGTCCACTACTGTCCACTACTGTCCACTACTGTACTACTGTCCACTACTGTCACTACTGTCCACTACTGTCCACTACTGTCCACTACTGTCCACTACTGTCCACTACTGTCCACTACTGTCCACTACTGTACTACTGTCCACTACTGTCCTACTGTCCACTACTGTCCACTACTGTCCACTACTGTCCACTACTGTCCACGTACTGTACTACTGTCCACTACTGTCCACTACTGTCCACTACTGTCCACTACTGTCCACTACTGTCCACTACTGTCACTACTGTCCACTACTGTCCACTACTGTCCACTACTGTCCACTACTGTCCACTACTGTCCACTACTGTACTACTGTCCACTACTGTACTACTGTCCACTACTGTCACTACTGTCCACTACTGTCCACTACTGTCCACTACTGTCACTACTGTCCACTACTGTCCACTACTGTCCACTACTGTCCACTACTGTCCACTACTGTCCACTACTGTCCTACTACTGTCCACTACTGTCCACTACTGTCCACTACTGTACTACTGTCCACTACTGTCCACTACTGTCCACTACTGTCCTACTGTCCACTACTGTCCACTACTGTCCACTACTGTCCACTACTGTCTCCTACTGTCCACTACTGTCCACTACTGTCCACTACTGTCCACACGCCTACTGTCCACTACTGTCCACTACTGTCACTACTGTCCACTACTGTCCACTACTGTCCACTACTGTCCACTACTGTCCTACTGTCCACTACTGTCCACTACTGTCCCTACTGTCCACTACTGTCCACTACTGTCCACTACTGTCCAACGTCCTACTGTCCACTACTGTCCCTACTGTCACTACTGTCCACTACTGTCCACTACTGTCCATAAGTCCACTACTGTCCACTACTGTCCACTACTGTCCACTACTGTCCACTACTGTCCACTACTGTACTACTGTCCACTACTGTCCACTACTGTCCACTACTGTCCACTACTGTCCACTACTGTCCACTACTGTACTACTGTCCACTACTGTCCTACTGTCCACTACTGTCCACTACTGTCCACTACTGTCCACTACTGTCCACTACTGTCCACTACTGTCCACTACCACTAATGTTACTACTGTCCACTACTGTCCACTTACTGTCCACTTACTGTCCACTACTGTCACTACTGTCCACTACTGTCCACTACTGTCCTACTGTCCCTACTGTCAAGTCCACTACTGTCACTACTGTCCACTACTGTACTATCTGTCCACTACTGTCCACTACTGTCCACTACTGTACTACTGTCCACTACTGTCCACTACTGTCCACTACTGTCACTACTGTCCACTACTGTCCACTACTGTCCACTACTGTACTACTGTCCACTACTGTCCACTACTGTCCACTACTGTCCACTACTGTCCACTACTGTCCTACTGTCCACTACTGTCCACTACTGTCCACTACTGTCCACTACTGTACTACTGTACTACTGTCCACTACTGTACTACTGTCCACTACTGTCCTACTGTCCACTACTGTCCACTACTGTACTACTGTCCACTACTGTCCACTACTGTCCACTACTGTCCACTACTGTCCTACTGTCCACTACTGTCCACTACTGTACTACTGTCCACTACTGTCCACTACTGTCCACTGCTGTACTACTGTCCACTACTGTCCACTACTGTCCTCTACTGTCCACTACTGTACTACTGTCCTCTACTGTCCACTACTGTACTACTGTCCACTACTGTCACTACTGTCCACTACTGTCCTACTGTCCACTACTGTACTACTGTCCACTACTGTCCACTACTGTCCACTACTGTACTACTGTCCACTACTGTCCACTACTGTACTACTGTCCACTACTGTACTACTGTCCACTACTGTCCTACTGTCCACTACTGTCCACTACTGTCCACTACTGTCCTACTGTCCACTACTGTACTACTGTCCACTACTGTTCTGCCCACTACTGTACTACTGTCCACTACTGTACTACTGTCCACTACTGTCCACTACTGTCCTACTGTCCACTACTGTCCTACTGTCCACTACTGTACTACTGTCCACTACTGTCCACTACTGTCCACTACTGTACTACTGTCCACTACTGTCCACTACTGTCCTACTGTCCACTACTGTCCCTACTGTCCACTACTGTCCACTACTGTCCACTACTGTCCACTACTGTACTACTGTCCACTACTGTCCACTACTGTCCACTACTGTACTACTGTCCACTACTGTACTACTGTCCACTACTGTCCACTACTGTACTACTGTCCACTACTGTACTACTGTCCACTACTGTCCACTACTGTACTACTGTCCACTACTGTCCTACTGTCCACTACTGTCCACTACTGTACTACTGTCCACTACTGTACTACTGTCCACTACTGTCCACTACTGTCACTACTGTCCACTACTGTCCACTACTGTACTACTGTCCACTACTGTACTACTGTCCACTACTGTCCACTACTGTCCTACTGTCCACTACTGTCCACTACTGTCCTACTGTCCACTACTGTACTACTGTCCACTACTGTCCTACTGTCCACTACTGTACTACTGTCCACTACTGTACTACTGTCCACTACTGTACTACTGTCCACTACTGTACTACTGTCCACTACTGTCCACTACTGTCCACTACTGTACTACTGTCCACTACTGTACTACTGTCCACTACTGTCCACTACTGTACTACTGTCCACTACTGTCCTACTGTCCACTACTGTACTACTGTCCACTACTGTCCACTACTGTACTACTGTCCACTACTGTCCACTACTGTCCACTACTGTACTACTGTCCACTACTGTACTACTGTCCACTACTGTCCACTACTGTACTACTGTCCACTACTGTACTACTGTCCACTACTGTCCACTACTGTACTACTGTCCACTACTGTACTACTGTCCACTACTGTCCACTACTGTACTACTGTCCACTACTGTCCTACTGTCCACTACTGTCCACTACTGTCCACTACTGTCCTACTGTCCACTACTGTCCTACTGTCCACTACTGTCCACTACTGTCCACTACTGTACTACTGTCCACTACTGTACTACTGTCCACTACTGTCCTACTGTCCACTACTGTCCACTACTGTCCTACTGTCCACTACTGTCCACTACTGTCCTACTGTCCACTACTGTCCTACTGTCCACTACTGTCCACTACTGTACTACTGTCCACTACTGTACTACTGTACTACTGTCCACTACTGTCCACTACTGTCCACTACTGTACTACTGTCCACTACTGTCCACTACTGTCCACTACTGTACTACTGTCCACTACTGTCCACTACTGTCCACTACTGTCCACTACTGTACTACTGTCCACTACTGTACTACTGTCCACTACTGTCCTACTGTCCACTACTGTCCACTACTGTCCACTACTGTCCACTACTGTCCACTACTGTACTACTGTCCACTACTGTACTACTGTCCACTACTGTCCACTACTGTCCACTACTGTACTACTGTCCACTACTGTACTACTGTCCACTACTGTCCACTACTGTACTACTGTCCACTACTGTCCACTCTTGTCCACTACTGTACTACT
Organism: Coregonus lavaretus; assembly: GCF_964263955.1. Lineage (NCBI taxonomy): Eukaryota > Metazoa > Chordata > Actinopteri > Salmoniformes > Salmonidae > Coregonus > Coregonus lavaretus. The sequence goes on along the minus strand of NW_028160284.1, from coordinate 90,177 downwards.
GTCCACTACTGTCCTACTGTCCACTACTGTACTACTGTCCACTACTGTCCACTACTGTACTACTGTCCACTACTGTCCACTACTGTACTACTGTCCACTACTGTCCACTACTGTCCACTACTGTCCACTACTGTACTACTGTCCACTACTGTACTACTGTCCACTACTGTCCACTACTGTACTACTGTCCACTACTGTACTACTGTCCACTACTGTCCACTACTGTACTACTGTCCACTACTGTCCTACTGTCCACTACTGTCCACTACTGTCCACTACTGTACTACTGTCCACTACTGTCCTACTGTCCACTACTGTCCTACTGTCCACTACTGTCCACTACTGTCCACTACTGTACTACTGTCCACTACTGTACTACTGTCCACTACTGTCCTACTGTCCACTACTGTCCACTACTGTCCTACTGTCCACTACTGTCCACTACTGTCCTACTGTCCACTACTGTACTACTGTCCACTACTGTCCACTACTGTACTACTGTCCACTACTGTACTACTGTACTACTGTCCACTACTGTCCACTACTGTCCACTACTGTCCACTACTGTACTACTGTCCACTACTGTCCACTACTGTCCACTACTGTCCACTACTGTCCACTACTGTCCACTACTGTACTACTGTCCACTACTGTCCACTACTGTCCTACTGTCCACTACTGTACTACTGTCCACTACTGTACTACTGTCCACTACTGTCCACTACTGTCCACTACTGTCCACTACTGTACTACTGTCCACTACTGTCCACTACTGTCCACTACTGTCCATTACTGTCCACTACTGTCCACTACTGTACTACTGTCCACTACTGTCCACTACTGTCCTACTGTCCACTACTGTCCACTACTGTCCACTACTGTACTACTGTCCACTACTGTACTACTGTCCACTACTGTCCACTACTGTCCACTACTGTACTACTGTCCACTACTGTCCACTACTGTCCACTACTGTACTACTGTCCACTACTGTCCTACTGTCCACTACTGTACTACTGTCCACTACTGTACTACTGTCCACTACTGTCCACTACTGTACTACTGTCCACTACTGTCCTATTGTCCACTACTGTACTACTGTCCACTACTGTACTACTGTCCACTACTGTACTACTGTCCACTACTGTCCACTACTGTACTACTGTCCACTACTGTACTACTGTCCACTACTGTCCACTACTGTCCTACTGTCCACTACTGTACTACTGTCCACTACTGTACTACTGTCCACTACTGTCCACTACTGTCCACTACTGTACTACTGTCCACTACTGTCCTACTGTCCACTACTGTCCACTACTGTACTACTGTCCACTACTGTCCTACTGTCCACTACTGTCCACTACTGTACTACTGTCCACTACTGTACTACTGTCCACTACTGTCCACTACTGTCCACTACTGTACTACTGTCCACTACTGTACTACTGTCCACTACTGTACTACTGTCCACTATTGTCCACTACTGTCCACTACTGTACTACTGTCCACTACTGTACTACTGTCCACTACTGTCCACTACTGTCCTACTGTCCACTACTGTCCACTACTGTACTACTGTCCACTACTGTACTACTGTCCACTACTGTCCACTACTGTACTACTGTCCACTACTGTCCACTACTGTACTACTGTCCACTACTGTCCACTACTGTCCTACTGTCCACTACTGTACTACTGTCCACTACTGTCCACTACTGTACTACTGTCCTCTACTGTCCACTACTGTACTACTGTCCACTACTGTCCACTACTGTCCACTACTGTCCTACTGTCCACTACTGTACTACTGTCCACTACTGTCCACTACTGTCCACTACTGTCCTACTGTCCACTACTGTACTACTGTCCACTACTGTCCACTACTGTCCACTACTGTACTACTGTCCACTACTGTCCACTACTGTCCACTACTGTACTACTGTCCACTACTGTCCACTACTGTACTACTGTCCACTACTGTCCTACTGTCCACTACTGTACTACTGTCCACTACTGTCCACTACTGTCCACTACTGTCCACTACTGTACACTACTGTCCACTACTGTCCACTACTGTCCTACTGTCCACTACTGTCCTACTGTCCACTACTGTCCTACTGTCCACTACTGTCCACTACTGTCCTACTGTCCACTACTGTCCACTACTGTACTACTGTCCACTACTGTCCACTACTGTACTACTGTCCACTACTGTCCTACTGTCCACTACTGTCCTACTGTCCACTACTGTCCACTACTGTCCTACTGTCCACTACTGTCCTACTGTCCACTACTGTACTACTGTCCACTACTGTCCACTACAGTCCACTACTGTCCTACTGTCCACTACTGTACTACTGTCCACTACTGCCACTACTGTCCACTACTGTACTACTGTCCACTACTGTCCTACTGTCCACTACTGTCCACTACTGTCCACTACTGTCCTACTGTCCACTACTGTACTACTGTCCACTACTGTCCACTACTGTCCACTACTGTCCTCTACTGTCCACTACTGTACTACTGTCCACTACTGTACTACTGTACTACTGTCCACTACTGTCCACTACTGTACTACTGTCCACTACTGTCCTACTGTCCACTACTGTCCACTACTGTCCACTACTGTCCTACTGTCCTACTGTCCACTACTGTCCTACTGTCCACTACTGTACTACTGTCCACTACTGTCCACTACTGTACTACTGTCCACTACTGTCCACTACTGTACTACTGTCCACTACTGTCCACTACTGTCCACTACTGTACTACTGTCCACTACTGTCCACTACTGTCCACTACTGTACTACTGTCCACTACTGTACTACTGTCCACTACTGTACTACTGTACTACTGTCCACTACTGTCCACTACTGTACTACTGTCCACTACTGTCCTCTACTGTCCACTACTGTACTACTGTCCACTACTGTACTACTGTACTACTGTCCACTACTGTCCACTACTGTCCACTACTGTACTACTGTCCACTACTGTCCACTACTGTCCACTACTGTACTACTGTCCACTACTGTACTACTGTCCACTACTGTCCACTACTGTACTACTGTCCACTACTGTACTACTGTCCACTACTGTCCACTACTGTCCACTACTGTACTACTGTCCACTACTGTACTACTGTCCACTACTGTACTACTGTCCACTACTGTCCACTACTGTACTACTGTCCACTACTGTACTACTGTCCACTACTGTCCACTACTGTACTACTGTCCACTACTGTCCACTACTGTACTACTGTCCACTACTGTCCACTACTGTACTACTGTCCACTACTGTCCACTACTGTCCACTACTGTACTACTGTCCACTACTGTACTACTGTCCACTACTGTACTACTGTCCACTACTGTCCACTACTGTCCTACTGTCCACTACTGTCCACTACTGTCCTACTGTCCACTACTGTCCACTACTGTACTACTGTCCACTACTGTACTACTGTCCACTACTGTCCACTACTGTACTACTGTCCACTACTGTCCACTACTGTCCACTACTGTACTACTGTCCACTACTGTACTACTGTCCACTACTGTCCACTACTGTACTACTGTCCACTACTGTCCACTACTGTACTACTGTCCACTACTGTCCACTACTGTACTACTGTCCACTACTGTCCACTACTGTACTACTGTCCACTACTCCACTACTGTACTACTGTCCACTACTGTCCACTACTGTCCACTACTGTACTACTGTCCACTACTGTCCACTACTGTCCACTACTGTACTACTGTCCACTACTGTCCACTACTGTACTACTGTCCACTACTGTCCACTACTGTACTACTGTCCACTACTGTCCACTACTGTACTACTGTCCACTACTGTCCACTACTGTACTACTGTCCACTACTGTCCACTACTGTCCACTACTGTACTACTGTCCACTACTGTACTACTGTCCACTACTGTACTACTGTACTACTGTCCACTACTGTCCACTACTGTCCACTACTGTCCACTACTGTACTACTGTCCACTACTGTCCACTACTGTCCACTACTGTCCACTACTGTCCACTACTGTACTACTGTCCACTACTGTACTACTGTCCACTACTGTACTATTGTCCACTACTGTACTACTGTCCACTACTGTCCACTACTGTCCACTACTGTCCACTACTGTACTACTGTCCACTACTGTCCACTACTGTCCACTACTGTCCTACTGTCCACTACTGTACTACTGTCCACTACTGTACTACTGTCCACTACTGTCCTACTGTCCACTACTGTCCACTACTGTCCACTACTGTACTACTGTCCACTACTGTCCACTACTGTACTACTGTCCTACTGTCCACTACTGTCCTACTGTCCACTACTGTACTACTGTCCACTACTGTACTACTGTCCACTACTGTACTACTGTCCACTACTGTCCACTACTGTACTACTGTCCACTACTGTACTACTGTCCACTACTGTCCACTACTGTCCACTACTGTACACTACTGTACTACTGTCCACTACTGTACTACTGTCCACTACTGTCCACTACTGTACTACTGTCCACTACTGTACTACTGTCCACTACTGTCCACTACTGTACTACTGTCCACTACTGTCCACTACTGTACTACTGTCCACTACTGTCCACTACTGTACTACTGTCCACTACTGTACTACTGTCCACTACTGTCCACTACTGTACTACTGTCCACTACTGTACTACTGTCCACTACTGTCCACTACTGTACTACTGTCCACTACTGTCCACTACTGTACTACTGTCCACTACTGTCCACTACTGTCCACTACTGTACTACTGTCCACTACTGTCCACTACTGTCCACTACTGTACTACTGTCCACTACTGTACTACTGTCCACTACTGTCCACTACTGTCCACTACTGTCCACTACTGTACTACTGTCCACTACTGTACTACTGTCCACTACTGTCCACTACTGTCCACTACTGTACACTACTGTCCACTACTGTCCACTACTGTACTACTGTCCACTACTGTACTACTGTCCACTACTGTCCTACTGTCCACTACTGTCCACTACTGTCCTACTGTCCACTACTGTCCACTACTGTACACTACTGTCCACTACTGTACTACTGTCCACTACTGTCCACTACTGTCCACTACTGTCCTACTGTCCACTACTGTCCACTACTGTCCACTACTGTACTACTGTCCACTACTGTCCACTACTGTCCACTACTGTCCTACTGTCCACTACTGTCCACTACTGTCCACTACTGTCCACTACTGTCCTACTGTCCACTACTGTCCACTACTGTCCTCTACTGTCCTACTGTCCACTACTGTCCACTACTGTACTACTGTCCACTACTGTCCACTACTGTACTACTGTCCACTACTGTACTACTGTCCACTACTGTCCACTACTGTCCTACTGTACTACTGTCCACTACTGTACACTACTGTCCACTACTGTCCACTACTGTCCTACTGTCCACTACTGTCCACTACTGTCCACTACTGTCCTACTGTCCACTACTGTCCACTACTGTCCACTACTGTCCACTACTGTCCACTACTGTACTACTGTACTACTGTCCACTACTGTACTACTGTCCACTACTGTCCTACTGTCCACTACTGTACTACTGTCCACTACTGTCCTACTGTCCACTACTGTCCACTACTGTCCACTACTGTCCACTACTGTCCTACTGTCCACTACTGTCCACTACTGTACTACTGTCCACTACTGTCCACTACTGTCCACTGCTGTACTACTGTCCACTACTGTCCACTACTGTACTACTGTCCTCTACTGTCCACTACTGTACTACTGTCCACTACTGTACTACTGTCCACTACTGTCCACTACTGTCCACTACTGTACTACTGTCCACTACTGTCCACTACTGTCCACTACTGCCACTACTGTCCACTACTGTCCACTACTGTCCACTACTGTCCTACTGTCCACTACTGTCCACTACTGTCCACTACTGTCCACTACTGTCCACTACTGTCCTACTGTCCACTACTGTCCACTACTGTCCACTACTGTCCACTACTGTACTACTGTACTACTGTCCACTACTGTACTACTGTCCACTACTGTCCTACTGTCCACTACTGTCCACTACTGTACTACTGTCCACTACTGTCCTACTGTCCACTACTGTCCACTACTGTCCACTACTGTCCAATACTGTCCTACTGTCCACTACTGTCCACTACTGTACTACTGTCCACTACTGTCCACTACTGTCCACTGCTGTACTACTGTCCACTACTGTCCACTACTGTCCTCTACTGTCCACTACTGTACTACTGTCCTCTACTGTCCACTACTGTACTACTGTCCACTACTGTACTACTGTCCACTACTGTCCACTACTGTCCACTACTGTCCTACTGTCCACTACTGTACTACTGTCCACTACTGTCCACTACTGTCCACTACTGTACTACTGTACTACTGTCCACTACTGTCCACTACTGTACTACTGTCCACTACTGTCCACTACTGTCCACTACTGTCCACTACTGTACTACTGTCCACTACTGTCCACTACTGTACTACTGTCCACTACTGTCCACTACTGTCCACTACTGTCCACTACTGTACTACTGTACTACTGTCCACTACTGTACTACTGTCCACTACTGTCCTACTGTCCACTACTGTACTACTGTCCACTACTGTCCTACTGTCCACTACTGTCCACTACTGTCCACTACTGTCCAATACTGTCCTACTGTCCACTACTGTCCACTACTGTACTACTGTCCACTACTGTCCACTACTGTCCACTGCTGTACTACTGTCCACTACTGTCCACTACTGTCCTCTACTGTCCACTACTGTACTACTGTCCTCTACTGTCCACTACTGTACTACTGTCCACTACTGTACTACTGTCCACTACTGTCCACTACTGTCCACTACTGTACTACTGTCCACTACTGTCCACTACTGTCCACTACTGCCACTACTGTCCACTACTGTCCACTACTGTCCACTACTGTCCTACTGTCCACTACTGTCCACTACTGTCCACTACTGTCCACTACTGTCCTACTGTCCACTACTGTCCACTACTGTCCACTACTGTCCACTACTGTACTACTGTACTACTGTCCACTACTGTACTACTGTCCACTACTGTCCTACTGTCCACTACTGTCCACTACTGTACTACTGTCCACTACTGTCCTACTGTCCACTACTGTCCACTACTGTCCACTACTGTCCAATACTGTCCTACTGTCCACTACTGTCCACTACTGTACTACTGTCCACTACTGTCCACTACTGTCCACTGCTGTACTACTGTCCACTACTGTCCACTACTGTCCTCTACTGTCCACTACTGTACTACTGTCCTCTACTGTCCACTACTGTACTACTGTCCACTACTGTACTACTGTCCACTACTGTCCACTACTGTCCACTACTGTCCTACTGTCCACTACTGTACTACTGTCCACTACTGTCCACTACTGTCCACTACTGTACTACTGTACTACTGTCCACTACTGTCCACTACTGTACTACTGTCCACTACTGTCCACTACTGTACTACTGTCCACTACTGTCCACTACTGTACTACTGTCCACTACTGTCCACTACTGTACTACTGTCCACTACTGTCCACTACTGTCCACTACTGTACTACTGTCCACTACTGTCCACTACTGTCCACTACTGTCCACTACTGTCCACTACTGTACTACTGTCCACTACTGTCCACTACTGTCCACTACTGTCACAGAATGCTTTCTTTCTTTCTTTCTTTCTTTCTTTCTTTCTTTCTTTCTTTCTTTCTTTCTTTCTTTCTTTCTTTCTTTCTTTCTTTCTTTCTTTCTTTCTTTCTTTCTTTCGAAGGGGGTGCAGTGTTAGTGGATAAACAGTATGGTTCTGAAACCAACACTACTGTATACTAGTTCTGGTTTCTCTCAGTGGAATTCACACCAATGGAAAACTACACTACCAGTCATTCAAGGGTTTTTCTTTATTTTTACTATTTTTTACATTGTAGAATAATAGTGAAGACATCAAAACTATGAAACAACACATATGGAATCATGTAGTAACCAAAAAAGTGTTAAACAAATCAAAATATGTTTTATATTTGAGATTCTTCAAATAGCCACCCTTTGCCTTGATGACAGCTTTGCACACTCTTGGCATTCTCTCAACCAGCTTCACCTGAAATGCTTTTCCAACAGTCTTGAAGGAGTTCCCACATATGCTTAGCACTTGTTGGCTGCTTTTCTTCACTCTGCCATCCGACTCATTCCAAACCATCTCAATTGGGTTGAGATTGGGGGATTGTGGAGGCCAGGCCATCTGATGCAGCACTCCACCACTCTCCTTCTTGGTAAAATAGCCCTTACACAGCCTGGAGGTGTGTTGGGTCATTGTCCTGTTGAAAAACAAATGACAATCCCACTAATCCCAAACCAGATGGGATGGCGTATTGTTGCAGAATGCTGTGGTAGCCATGCTGGTTAAGTGTGCCTTGAATTCTAAATAAATCACAGACAGTGTCACCAGCAAAGCACCCGAACACCATAACATCTCCTCCTCCATGCTTTACGGTGGGAACTACACATGCGGAGATCATCCGTTCACCCACACCGCGTCTCACAAAGACACAGCGGTTTGAACAAAAAATCTCCAATTTGAACTCCAGACCAATGGACACATTTCCACCGGTCTAATGTCCATTACTCGTGTTTCTTGGCTCAAGCAAGTCTCTTCTTCTTATTGGTGTCTTTAGTAGTGGTTTCTTTGCAACAATTCGACCATGAAGGCCTGATTCACACTGTCCCCTCTGAACAGTTGATGTTGAGATGTCTGTTACATGAACTCTGTGAAGCATTTATTTGGGCTGCAATTTCTGAGGCTGGTAACTTTAATGAACTTATCCTCTGCAGCAGAGGTAACTCTGGGTCTTCCATTCCTGTGGCGGTCCTCATGAGAGCCAGTTTCATCATAGCTCTTGATGGTTTTTTGCGTCTGCACTTGAAGAAACTTTCAAAGTTCTTGAAATGTTCAGTATTGACTGACCTTCATGTCTAAAAGTAATGATGGACTGTCGTTTCTCTTTGCTTATTTGAGCTGTTCTTGCCATAATATGGACTTGGTCTTTTACCAAATAGGGCTATCTTCTGTATACCCCCCTACCTTGTCACAACACAACTGATTGGCTCAAACGCATTAAGAAGGAAATCAATTCCACAAATTAACTTTTAAAAAGGCACACCTGTTAATTGAAATACATTCCAGGCGACTACCTCATGAAGCTGGTTGAGAGAATGCCAAGAGTGTGCAAAGCTGTCATCAAGGCAAAGGGTGGCTATTTGAAGAATCTCAAATATAAAATATATTTTGATTTATTTAATACTTATTTGGTTACTACATGATTCCATATGTGTTATTTCATAGTTTTAATGTCTTCACTATTATTTTACAATGTAAAAAATTGTTAAAATAAAGAAAAACACTTGAATGAGTAGGTGTGTCCAAACTTTTGACTGAGACTGTAGGTTAATCATTTTGTGACTTCTGCTCTCCTCTTGCTTCCAATGTAGCAGCTTGACTCTCTCTCTCTCCTTTCTCTCTCTCTCTCCTTTCTCTCTCTCTCTCTCTCTCCCCTCCCCCCACGCACACAGAGGAAGGGGACTTGCTGTGGGGTTTCTGAAGGTTGGCTATAAGAAGTTATTTCTGCTTGTGAGTCCCACTTTATTTACTTGGGTTTTTCCCCAATGTATTTGATGCGACATATGCAAAAGTTTGTTTCTATTAATGCAATAGTGTGTTCCCTGTTTGCAACGTCTCTTTAGTAAGGGGGGGTTCAGCTCATTCCAGTGTAGGGCTGTGACAGTCTTGGAATTCTGGATGATGGTAATTGGCCAGCCAAATGACCACAGTCACTGTAATAACTGTTTGAATAGCAAAAACAAAAAGCATATGTCCTCCACTCCTGAGTGCATGTGCTGCCATAGAAATGGAATGAATAGAACGGGTGTCCCCATTCAAGTCAATGATGGCATAATGGGTGGACTGGCAGTCATTGCAAGTGTACACATAGGAGCAAAGCAGGAAGTAAAATATGCGTTGTGATTTGTTGATTAAACTCAACTGAAATACATTCCATTGCATGAGGCACATCATTTAACATCATTTAAATGAACATTCTACATTACCATGGAAATGATTGCATCACAATACCAGGCAGCAATAGATCTAGGTTCAAAGTGTACAGGTTAAGACGAGGATTCTAATATTCCATAACCCTTTGTGCCACTATTCAACAAGGGACTAGTGATGGGAAGTTTGTCTCTTTTTACTGACTCTGATCTTTTCGAGTCTTTCAGTCAAAAGAACGAATCTTTCGACTCGTTTCGTTTATTTGAGGCTGTCATTTGAGTCAGTAATGCTCAGAGCACGCAGGACCCCTACCGGCGAACGATGAACTGAAACTCGACAGAGTCATGATTCTACAAGCCTCTCATTCACGTGTCGTTCTCCATAGGGGGCTTATTGTAGCTCTCATTTGTGACTGAGACTTGTGAACGTGTGCTTTAAACAATGTCCATTTGTTGATTGCCAGGCATACAAATAAGATTATTTCTTGATACATTTGAAACGAGGTCTAGTTGTGTCCGCAACCGGACTAGATTGTGAATGATTCTTGGCGGAATGCATTGCTTGACTGCCGTGAGGGTGAAAAGCACGATGTCGTTTTGGTTCTACAAAGCTGTATCCATCATAACATTCAATAATCAATTAATTGCATTAATTCTTTCACCATGCAATTAATATGATGAGTTCTAATAATGTATTTTTATTCTCTATGCGCCTGACCTATTTTCCTGATGACCTATTTTTGTGCGCGCATTTGACAGCTGGTGGTCGAAGCGCGTCTCTGGAGGTCAAAGGAACTGCACGTCACTACAAGGGACAAGTTTACGCATTTGGAATGATGGCGTGAATTGTAGCAGCACAGAAAGTTTGCCTTCAAAATGAAAAACAAGCACAATCATAGTGAATTGTAGCTAAATACTCAGCGAACACATAGCTTAACTATAGCCTCCGTAAACAATGTTATCGCCACTGTTAATGCAATGCATTGGTCAAATGAATGCGTTATTTTAGGTGACTTAATAAGAATTGGCTAGATAAATCCTCTGCTAAGGATAGAAAAACTACTGAAAATAAGTATTTTATTCAATGAATTAAACAACGAACGAGAATCAACCCACACATTTATAAGGGGACTTTGCTGGGTTGGCTCTTGGTGACACGTCCTGACAGGATTATAAATTCAGGTGTTCTTCCAGAATGTTTCAGTGATCATTCCATCATCTACTGGGTTTGGAAAATGAACATACCTAAAGCACCACCCAAATTATTGATTAATTTAAGACAATGTAAAAATGTAAATATGGTGATTTCATTGATGACTTGATATCCATAAACTGGCAAAGATTCGAACTTATCCCAACAGCCCAAAATGCATGGGGTCACTTTCTCAATGAATTCACAAAGGTATGTGATTAAACATGCACCTTGGAGAACAGTGAATGTTAAGGGACCTGCCCTGGGTTAGCTCTGTTGAGATAAAGGGATACATACAGACTGGGCTAAGCACTGTAGAACCAAAGATCCAAATGATTGGGAGTTCTATTGAAAATGATGAAACGCCAGTAAAACTAGAAATGCACAAGCCTCGTTCTATATGGATAGTCTTACAAATAATGTAAAAAAAATTGTTTATCCACATCAGTTCTGGAAATACACAAATAACTTTTAAATAAGTCAAATAATCAACCTATTCAGCAAATAATCCTAAATGGCCGTGTCGTTCAAGAGCCGGCAGATATAGCTAATGTTTTCATCAGCATTTCTCATCTATTAGCTCATCTACTACATCAGATAATAATTTCACCCACAATTCCATCAATGCCTTCAGAAAGTATTCACACACCTTAGCTTTATCCACATTTTGTTGTGTTACAGCCTGAATTTAAAATGGATTAAATAGAGATTGCGTGTCACTGGCCTACACACAATGGCCCCATAATGTTAAAGTGGAATTATTATTATTTTTTAAATTTTCTTTTTACAAATTAATTACAAATGAAAAGCTGAAATGTCTTGACTACCTCATCTCTGTACCACACACAATTTCCTGTAAGGTCCCTCAGTCGAGCAGTGAATTTCAAACACAGATTCAACCACAAAGACCAGGGAGGTTTTCCAATGCCTCGAAAAGAAGGGTACCTATTGCTATATGGGTAAAAAATTAAATAAAAAAGCAGACATTGAAAATCCCTTTGAGCATGGAGAAGTTATTAATTACACTTTGGATGGTGTATCAATACACCCAGTCATAGTTCTTAGCGATTAGTGCTTTTCTAGGTCGGTTCGGTTTCGGTTCGATTTATTTAAAAATAATCACATTTTTCGATTTTGGATGAGATTCATTTCTATTTTTACATTCAGTGCATTATGAAATAATGACATAAATACTTTGAGCTTGTTAATGGAAATTCCAAATCCAAAAATGTTGAACATTCAATTGCCAAAATATTGAAAATATTCCTTGGTCTCTGTCAGGTCCACATTGGGTAGACCTCAATAGAAATGTTGAAAATTACTATGAAATAATAAAATATCAGTCGTTTTTATTTGATTACTTAATTATGTTTAATTCCTTAACGTCATCATCTCATTTCTGCTCAGGCAGTGGCAGCCAAACAGCCAGACAACGTTATCTCTGAGCTCCCCATACTGTACTGTCTTTAGTCATCCTATTTAGCTAGGCTCGCCTGCCTAAGCATATGCTGTAGAGCTGTCTGACTAAATCATTTGACTAGTAGATAAGGTCTACTTTCACCAAATGTCTCTATCCCTTTCTCTCGTCTTTGTGTAGTGTACATTCCTCTCTCATGCGGTCTATGTGGTCTGTGTGTATCTAACCTAACGTAGCAGGCGTAAAAGTGTATCCATTTTATGCATCCATGGATTATGGTCATTGTAGTTAATTACCACGTTTCTACGCTGAACTAGATTTTGAATATTTGCTCAGTGAACACTACAACTCGCTTCAGCCCAGCATCCCACATAGTTCTTAAATCGATTTTTCTCTTGAATTATTTTATTTCTCTCTAGAGAAACGGCGCGTTGGGGCTCACAAAAAAAAACGAACTAAATGGAATTCAAGTAATTGAACCGATGTCGCTCAATTAGTTGTTTTAATTAAAATAAAATAAAATGTTGGTTAATTGCTCACCACTACTCAGTCACTATCTATACAGGCGTCCTTCTTAACTCAGTTGCGGGAGAGGAAGGAAACCGCTAAGGGATTTCACCATGAGGCCAATTGTGACTTTTAAATAGTTAGTTTAATGGCTGTGATAGGAGAAAACTGAGGATGGATCAACAACATTGTAGTTACCCCACAATACTAACCTAAATGACAGAGTGAAAGGAAGGAATCCTGTACAGAATACAAATATTCCAAAACATACATCCTGTTTTGCAATAAGGCACTAAAGTAAAACTGCAGAAAATGTGGCACACAAATAAACTTTATGTCCTGAATACAAAGCATTATGTTTGTGGCAAATCCAACACAACACATCACTGAGTACCACTCTGCATCATGTTATGGGTATGCTTGTCATTGACAAGACTAGGGAGTTTTTTTTTTTTTTAGGATAAAAGATTGATGAGAGTTTTTATTTATTTAATCCATTTTAGAATAAGGCTGTAACGTAACAAAATGTGGAAAAAGAGGAAGGGGTCTGAATACTTTCCGAATGCACTGTATATTCAAATCGGACTTTAGTAACCACATTATGGGGCCTGTTACAATATATAAATCATGACGTATTTGACTGATATCCACTTTGTTAGATCAGATTTGTTGAATGTGCGCCAGTCCGGCATCCTTCTGCGTTTTCATTGACCTCTTTACCGCATCTATTGCGAGTGTACCCATGAGTTGACCAGTCAAATGGCCAGCGCTAGAGGTTCCAAGACCGATCTATTCATTCTATTTCTATGAGTGCTGCTGCATTGTGGTCATTCAGTCAGCTGTTTGTTTGACAAAAAAAAAAAATATATATATATTTTCATGACAGTCTTCATCCATAACCGTCGGTTACACGGTTATACAGTAATAGTACCAGGCCTATTCAGATGTACTGGTTTCCCTAAGTATGATGCTTTTGATTACTCGTAATTTCCCCTGAAGGGATTAATCAAGTTGAATTGGATTCAGTTGAGAATTTACTTGAATTGTGAATTGAATTGCATTACTTTGCATTGAATCAAATTCATTGTAATGTCTCCCTAGGACCAGCGAGGGGCGCATGTCGAGACAGAGCCTCTGTGCGTCTTGGATTTCTTTGTGACAGAGAACCTTCAGCGACACGGCTACGGACTGGAGCTGTTTAGCTTCATGCTGCAGGTGAGACAGACACCAAGCCTTTACCTGGGACGGATCCAGGGTTGGGGTTTACCTGGGACGGAAGCAGGGTTGGGGTTTACTTGGGATGGATGCACGGTTGGGGTTTACCTGGGATGGATGCACGGTTGGGGTTTACCTGGGATGGATCCAGGGTTGGGGTTTACCTGGGACGGATGCAGGGTTGGGGTTTACCTGGGACAGATGCAGGGTTGGGGTTTACCTGGGACAGATGCAGGGTTGGGGTTTACCTGGGATGGATGCAGGGTTGGGGTTTACCTGGGATGGATGCAGGGTTGGGGTTTACCTGGGATGGAAGCAGGGTTGGGGTTTACCTGGGATGAATGCAGGGTTGGGGTTTACCTGGGATGGAAGCAGGGTTGGGGTTTCCCTTGTACGGTTGCAGGGTTGGGGTTTATCTGGGATGGATGCAGGGTTGTAAATTGTAAATTGAAATCCAATTCAATTATTTAAAACATTTCATTTATTAGTAATGATTTCTCAATAAACTGTAAAGGAGATATTTATTTTTAAATATATTTGTCCGATAAGAAACTCTCGTTTCATTAAAGTTTTTTTGTTACTAAACGTTTTGCTAAAGTTTGCACTAATGAATACACCCCTGCTCTCATCATTGTTGAGCACAGCGTTCTGTTTGGTTTGACCCGGGGGTGGATTCATTACGCCACTTCTGTTGCAAAACGTTTTGCAACAGAAACCTTTTACCCCAAAGCTGTTGAGTTCCATTTTGTTCTTAAACGGAAGTTGTAGTTCAGTAGTGTCTCTCTTAAAAAAAGAAGGGTCTGGAAGAAGTTGGAAGGGACCCCGCGGACTTCCCTCCACTTTAGAGCATGGAAGAATCGATCATTTATAGATGTGCAGCTTGTGCCAAAACCAGTGGCGGCTCCTGAAAAAATTCTCAGGAGGGGCAATTTTTCTGATGATTTAGGTGACCTACACACGTGCACGAGTCCGTGCACGCGATTCCAGATATCTTTACCTCTGAATAAACTGCCTTTATTATACCATATCCACCCTGTCCAAAGTCTCTACTTGGTCTCAGTTCTCCAGTAAACTTGTGATTATCAACAGTACACAACGGTAACAAACAATTGGGGGAACTCACGGGGCAGATAGTAACCACTTAAAAGGAAGCGATTCCCAAACCTTCCATAACAAAGCCATCACCTACAGAGAGATTAACTTGGAGAAGAGTCCCCTAAGTAAGCTTGTCCTGGGCCTCTGTTCACAAACACAAACAGACCCCACACAGCCCCAGGACAACAACAACAACAACAACACAATTAGACCCAACCAAATCATGAGAAAACAAAAAGAGAATTACTTGACACATTGGAAAGAACAAACAAAAAAACAGAGCAAACTAGAATGCTATTTGGCCCTAAACAGAGAGTACACAGTGGCAGAATACCTGACCACTGTGACTGACCCAAACTTAATGAAAGCTTTGACTATGTACAGACTCAGTGACCATAGCCTTGCTATTGAGAAAGGCCGCCGTAGGCAGACCTGGCTCTCAAGAGAAGACAGGCTATGTGCACACTGCCCACAAAATGAGGTGGAAACTGAGCTGCACTTCCTAACCTCCTGCCAAATGTATGACCATATTAGAGACACATATTTCCCTCAGATTACAGCGATCCACAAAGAATTCGAAAACAAACCCAATTTTGATAAACTCCCTTATCTACTGGGTGAAAAACCACAGTGTGCCATCACAGCTGCAAGATTTGTGACCTGTTGCCACAAGAAAAGGGCAACCAGTGAAGAACAAACACCATTGTAAATACAACCCATATTTATGTTTATTTATTTTCCCATTTGTACTTTAACTATTTGCACATTGTAACAACACTGTATATATACATAATATGACATTTGAAATGTCTTTATTCTTTTGAAACTTCTGAGTGTAATGTTTACTGTTAATATTTATTGTTTATTTCACTTTTGTTTACTATCTACTTCCCTTGCTTTGGCAATGTTAACACACGTTTCCCATGCCAATAAAGCCCTTAAATTGAATTGAATTGATAGTAAGGTCGCAATGACACAGAAAGCAGTTCAATGTCGGGGTACAGAGTCGCTCTCTTACCAGGATCGCGGTCCGCTCTGACCAGGGTGAAGGTGGCCGGCTCCACTTCTCTGTCCGGGACTCATCCAGCCAAGTCTCCCAGCTGTATTGGGATTCAGCTGCCAGCAGCGTTTTCATTATTTAGTCCGTTCGTAGCGGGTATGTACACGATCAACAAGATCAGTCCAAAACCAACCACTGGAAATCCATGGTTGGCAGAATGTTTGTAAACTAAGTCTACAAATTAAAAACATAAAATAACGCCGCACTGCAGGTCGCAACAGAGACGCTTCTAGCCGCCATTGTCTTAGTTACGTTCAACGTTACGTCACGTATGACGAAAGCGCGTAAGTGCAAGCCCACAGACACCCATAGAGAATGTATTGAAAGCTTTGAAATGTGAAAAAAATAGATTTTACATGACAGGCTATGAGAGACTTCTGGGCGATTTTCAACTTGACTGAAATCGCCCCAAAAACGGGCGGGGCCATTTGAAGCACGACTTTAGCCTGATTTGACATTTAGTGGCTGGCAGATCAGACGTGAACACTGATAACTGCTGTTGCCGTGATATAATTGATTAGAAAAAAAATCCCTTCCTTTTCCCGTTT
The DNA here is from genome assembly GCF_964263955.1 of Coregonus lavaretus. Classification (NCBI taxonomy): domain Eukaryota; kingdom Metazoa; phylum Chordata; class Actinopteri; order Salmoniformes; family Salmonidae; genus Coregonus; species Coregonus lavaretus. The sequence continues at coordinate 73,008 of NW_028160284.1, read as the reverse complement.
GGCAGTGCGTCGCCCATATCGCCCTATTGAACAAGCCGTCCCTGGCCAAAACACTTCGTAGACTATTCAGATTGGAATGGCAACGCGTGGAAACCATACAATTAAAATGAACTACAACTTCTGTTTAAGAACCCAACAGCTTTTATGTCACGTTGAAGAGCGTTTGGAGTAAACAGTTTCTGTTGCCATGCATTTTGCAACAGATGAAATGTTTTGCAATAGAATCAGTGTAATGAATACACCCCAGGCTATGAAAACTAGAGCACACAGACTGTAATGTGGTGGAGGCGGGGGCAGAGTCACTGGATTAGAAATTGTGTTGCTAGAGATTACAGTGTTGCCAAGAGGGTGTTCTCCAAATGTCTGTTTTCTCGCTGAGACGTGTGGTAATTGCTCAGTTTGTTTTCTTCCCCCATGTTCAGCACAAAAAGGTGGAGCCAGTGCTGATGGCTTACGACAGGCCCTCCCCTAAGTTCATCTCTTTTCTGGAGAAGCATTACTGTCTGAAAAACAGTGTACCTCAGGTATGATTTGAGGGCGGTCTCTCCTGTGATTGCACCGCCACTGCTTTTAATTTCCCAACACCGTGTCGTCACTCTGGTAAATGACTATACAGGTCTGACACCAACAGCCTGATATAATGAAAATAGATATGAAAATATCATAAACGAACTGTTTCTGACTGAGATAAGACAGGAGGTGAAGGGGGATGGGCTAAAAATAGAATGACTGGTGCAATTAAGATATGATTTTATATTAATATGACGCAGGCAGGATGGTACTATTAGATAAAAGTAGATGTAATTTTCCATTAGTCCCCTGGGCATAACAAACTGAGATACAGTCAGCTATCAAACTGAGATACAGTCAGCTATCAAACTGAGATACAGTCAGCTATCAAACTGAGAAACAGTCAGCTATCAAACTGAGATACAGCCAGCCATCATCAGTCATGTGACTCCAGTCATCTCCAGACGACTAAAGCAAAAATAGGTAAATTAAATAGTCCTATTTAAAAACCTTTTTGTAAGCAGAGATGGAATTATACAGAAACAACAACATTTTTTAGGAGTATTCAATCAATAAATCAGTTCAACGCATTTAAACCCGTTTATAAACATGTATAATTTCTTATAATGATGAAAGTTCAAAGTTTTAGCCTCACGTTTTATCTGATGAGACAATATTTCACTTGAGATCAAAATACTACCTCAGGTTGTTATAAGGGTGTTGTTAAAGAAAGGTGAGGATAGACAAGAGCCTGTCCCTATGGGGCCCTGGTCAAAAGTAGTGCACTATAAAGGGAATAGGGTGCCAGTTGGGATGAACCTATGAGTCACCTTCTGTTTGTCATTACACCACAGTGTGTCCTCCAGACTGAGATAACCTCCAAAGCCTTATTCATCAGGCTGGCCCTAAAGTTAATGATTATGTTAATAACCTCCACAGCCTTACTCATCAGGCTGGCCCTAAAGTTAATGATTATGTTAATAACCTCCACAGCCTTACTCATCAGGCTGGCCCTAAAGTTAATGATTCTGTTAATAACCTCCACAGCCTTACTCATCAGGCTGGCCCTAAAGTTAATGATTATGTTAATAACCTCCACAGCCTTACTCATCAGGCTGGCCCTAAAGTTAATGATTATGTTAATAACCTCCACAGCCTTACTCATCAGGCTGGCCCTAAAGTTAATGATTATGTTAATAACCTCCACAGCCTTACTCATCAGGCTGGCCCTAAAGTTAATGCTTCTGTTAATAACCTCCACAGCCTTACTCATCAGGCTGGCCCTAAAGTTAATGCTTCTGTTAATAACCTCCACAGCCTTACTCATCAGGCTGGCCCTAAAGTTAATGATTCTGTTAATAACCTCCACAGCCTTACTCATCAGGCTGGCCCTAAAGTTAATGCTTCTGTTAATAACCTCCACAGCCTTACTCATCAGGCTGGCCCTAAAGTTAATGATTCTGTTAATAACCTCCACAGCCTTACTCATCAGGCTGGCCCTAAAGTTAATGATTCTGTTAATAACCTCCACAGCCTTACTCATCAGGCTGGCCCTAAGGTTAATGATTATGTTAATAACCTCCACAGCCTTACTCATCAGGCTGGCCCTAAGGTTAATGATTATGTTAATAACCTCCACAGCCTTACTCATCAGGCTGGCCCTAACGTTAATGATTCTGTTAATAACCTCCACAGCCTTACTCATCAGGCTGGCCCTAAAGTTAATGCTTCTGTTAATAACCTCCACAGCCTTACTCATCAGGCTGGCCCTAAAGTTAATGATTATGTTAATAACCTCCACAGCCTTACTCATCAGGCTGGCCCTAAGGTTAATGATTCTGTTAATAACCTCCACAGCCTTACTCATCAGGCTGGCCCTAAAGTTAATGCTTCTGTTAATAACCTCCACAGCCTTACTCATCAGGCTGGCCCTAAAGTTAATGCTTCTGTTAATAACCTCCACAGCCTTACTCATCAGGCTGGCCCTAAAGTTAATGCTTCTGTTAATAACCTCCACAGCCTTACTCATCAGGCTGGCCCTAAAGTTAATGCTTCTGTTAATAACCTCCACAGCCTTACTCATCAGGCTGGCCCTAAAGTTAATGCTTCTGTTAATAACCTCCACAGCCTTACTCATCAGGCTGGCCCTAAAGTTAATGATTCTGTTAATAACCTCCACAGCCTTACTCATCAGGCTGGCCCTAAAGTTAATGATTCTGTTAATAACCTCCACAGCCTTACTCATCAGGCTGGCCCTAAGGTTAATGATTATGTTAATAACCTCCACAGCCTTACTCATCAGGCTGGCCCTAAGGTTAATGATTATGTTAATAACCTCCACAGCCTTACTCATCAGGCTGGCCCTAAGGTTAATGATTCTGTTAATAACCTCCACAGCCTTACTCATCAGGCTGGCCCTAAAGTTAATGCTTCTGTTAATAACCACCACAGCCTTACTCATCAGGCTGGCCCTAAAGTTAATGATTATGTTAATAACCTCCACAGCCTTACTCATCAGGCTGGCCCTAAGGTTAATGATTCTGTTAATAACCTCCACAGCCTTACTCATCAGGCTGGCCCTAAAGTTAATGCTTCTGTTAATAACCTCCACAGCCTTACTCATCAGGCTGGCCCTAAAGTTAATGCTTCTGTTAATAACCTCCACAGCCTTACTCATCAGGCTGGCCCTAAGGTTAATGATTCTGTTAATAACCTCCACAGCCTTACTCATCAGGCTGGCCCTAAGGTTAATGATTATGTTAATAACCTCCACAGCCTTACTCATCAGGCTGGCCCTAAGGTTAATGATTCTGTTAATAACCTCCACAGCCTTACTCATCAGGCTGGCCCTAAGGTTAATGATTATGTTAATAACCTCCACAGCCTTACTCATCAGGCTGGCCCTAAGGTTAATTATTCTGTTAATAACCTCCACAGCCTTACTCATCAGGCTGGCCCTAAGGTTAATGATTCTGTTAATAACCTCCACAGCCTTACTCATCAGGCTGGCCCTAAGGTTAATGATTATGTTAATAACCTCCACAGCCTTACTCATCAGGCTGGCCCTAAGGTTAATGATTATGTTAATAACCTCCACAGCCTTACTCATCAGGCTGGCCCTAAGGTTAATGATTCTGTTAATAACCTCCACAGCCTTACTCATCAGGCTGGCCCTAAAGTTAATGATTATGTTAATAACCTCGAAAGCCTTACTCATCAGGCTGGCCCTAAGGTTAATGATTATGTTAATAACCTCCACAGCCTTACTCATCAGGCTGGCCCTAAGGTTAATGATTATGTTAATAACCTCCACAGCCTTACTCATCAGGCTGGCCCTAAAGTTAATGATTATGTTAATAACCTCCACAGCCTTACTCATCAGGCTGGCCCTAAGGTTAATGATTATGTTAATAACCTCCACAGCCTTACTCATCAGGCTGGCCCTAAAGTTAATGATTATGTTAATAACCTCCACAGCCTTACTCATCAGGCTGGCCCTAAAGTTAATGATTATGTTAATAACCTCCACAGCCTTACTCATCAGGCTGGCCCTAAAGTTAATGCTTCTGTTAATAACCTCCACAGCCTTACTCATCAGGCTGGCCCTAAAGTTAATGCTTCTGTTAATAACCTCCACAGCCTTACTCATCAGGCTGGCCCTAAAGTTAATGCTTCTGTTAATAACCTCCACAGCCTTACTCATCAGGCTGGCCCTAAAGTTAATGCTTCTGTTAATAACCTCCACAGCCTTACTCATCAGGCTGGCCCTAAAGTTAATGATTCTGTTAATAACCTCCACAGCCTTACTCATCAGGCTGGCCCTAAAGTTAATGATTCTGTTAATAACCTCCACAGCCTTACTCATCAGGCTGGCCCTAAGGTTAATGATTATGTTAATAACCTCCACAGCCTTACTCATCAGGCTGGCCCTAAGGTTAATGATTATGTTAATAACCTCCACAGCCTTACTCATCAGGCTGGCCCTAAGGTTAATGATTCTGTTAATAACCTCCACAGCCTTACTCATCAGGCTGGCCCTAAAGTTAATGCTTCTGTTAATAACCTCCACAGCCTTACTCATCAGGCTGGCCCTAAAGTTAATGATTATGTTAATAACCTCCACAGCCTTACTCATCAGGCTGGCCCTAAGGTTAATGATTCTGTTAATAACCTCCACAGCCTTACTCATCAGGCTGGCCCTAAGGTTAATGATTATGTTAATAACCTCCACAGCCTTACTCATCAGGCTGGCCCTAAGGTTAATTATTCTGTTAATAACCTCCACAGCCTTACTCATCAGGCTGGCCCTAAGGTTAATGATTCTGTTAATAACCTCCACAGCCTTACTCATCAGGCTGGCCCTAAGGTTAATGATTATGTTAATAACCTCCACAGCCTTACTCATCAGGCTGGCCCTAAGGTTAATGATTATGTTAATAACCTCCACAGCCTTACTCATCAGGCTGGCCCTAAGGTTAATGATTCTGTTAATAACCTCCACAGCCTTACTCATCAGGCTGGCCCTAAAGTTAATGATTATGTTAATAACCTCCAAAGCCTTACTCATCAGGCTGGCCCTAAGGTTAATGATTATGTTAATAACCTCCACAGCCTTACTCATCAGGCTGGCCCTAAGGTTAATGATTATGTTAATAACCTCCACAGCCTTACTCATCAGGCTGGCCCTAAAGTTAATGATTATGTTAATAACCTCCACAGCCTTACTCATCAGGCTGGCCCTAAGGTTAATGATTATGTTAATAACCTCCACAGCCTTACTCATCAGGCTGGCCCTAAAGTTAATGCTTCTGTTAATAACCTCCACAGCCTTACTCATCAGGCTGGCCATAAGGTTAATGATTCTGTTAATAACCTCCACAGCCTTACTCATCAGGCTGGCCCTAAAGTTAATGCTTCTGTTAATAACCTCCACAGCCTTACTCATCAGGCTGGCCCTAAAGTTAATGCTTCTGTTAATAACCTCCACAGCCTTACTCATCAGGCTGGCCCTAAAGTTAATGCTTCTGTTAATAACCTCCACAGCCTTACTCATCAGGCTGGCCCTAAAGTTAATGCTTCTGTTAATAACCTCCACAGCCTTACTCATCAGGCTGGCCCTAAAGTTAATGCTTCTGTTAATAACCTCCACAGCCTTACTCATCAGGCTGGCCCTAAAGTTAATGATTCTGTTAATAACCTCCACAGCCTTACTCATCAGGCTGGCCCTAAAGTTAATGATTCTGTTAATAACCTCCACAGCCTTACTCATCAGGCTGGCCCTAAGGTTAATGATTATGTTAATAACCTCCACAGCCTTACTCATCAGGCTGGCCCTAAGGTTAATGATTATGTTAATAACCTCCACAGCCTTACTCATCAGGCTGGCCCTAAGGTTAATGATTCTGTTAATAACCTCCACAGCCTTACTCATCAGGCTGGCCCTAAAGTTAATGCTTCTGTTAATAACCTCCACAGCCTTACTCATCAGGCTGGCCCTAAAGTTAATGATTATGTTAATAACCTCCACAGCCTTACTCATCAGGCTGGCCCTAAGGTTAATGATTCTGTTAATAACCTCCACAGCCTTACTCATCAGGCTGGCCCTAAAGTTAATGCTTCTGTTAATAACCTCCACAGCCTTACTCATCAGGCTGGCCCTAAAGTTAATGCTTCTGTTAATAACCTCCACAGCCTTACTCATCAGGCTGGCCCTAAAGTTAATGCTTCTGTTAATAACCTCCACAGCCTTACTCATCAGGCTGGCCCTAAAGTTAATGCTTCTGTTAATAACCTCCACAGCCTTACTCATCAGGCTGGCCCTAAAGTTAATGCTTTTGTTAATAACCTCCACAGCCTTACCCATCAGGCTGGCCCTAAGGTTAATGATTATGTTAATAACCTCCACAGCCTTACTCATCAGGCTGGCCCTAAGGTTAATGATTATGTTAATAACCTCCACAGCCTTACTCATCAGGCTGGCCCTAAGGTTAATGATTCTGTTAATAACCTCCACAGCCTTACTCATCAGGCTGGCCCTAAGGTTAATGATTATGTTAATAACCTCCACAGCCTTACTCATCAGGCTGGCCCTAAGGTTAATGATTCTGTTAATAACCTCCACAGCCTTACTCATCAGGCTGGCCCTAAGGTTAATTATTATGTTAATAACCTCCACAGCCTTACTCATCAGGCTGGCCCTAAGGTTAATGATTATGTTAATAACCTCCACAGCCTTACTCATCAGGCTGGCCCTAAGGTTAATGATTCTGTTAATAACCTCCACAGCCTTACTCATCAGGCTGGCCCTAAGGTTAATGATTCTGTTAATAACCTCCACAGCCTTACTCATCAGGCTGGCCCTAAGGTTAATGATTCTGTTAATAACCTCCACAGCCTTACTCATCAGGCTGGCCCTAAGGTTAATGATTCTGTTAATAACCTCCACAGCCTTACTCATCAGGCTGGCCCTAAGGTTAATGATTATGTTAATAACCTCCACAGCCTTACTCATCAGGCTGGCCCTAAGGTTAATGATTCTGTTAATAACCTCCACAGCCTTACTCATCAGGCTGGCCCTAAGGTTAATGATTATGTTAATAACCTCCACAGCCTTACTCATCAGGCTGGCCCTAAGGTTAATGATTCTGTTAATAACCTCCACAGCCTTACTCATCAGGCTGGCCCTAAGGTTAATGATTCTGTTAATAACCTCCACAGCCTTACTCATCAGGCTGGCCCTAAGGTTAATGATTATGTTAATAACCTCCACAGCCTTACTCATCAGGCTGGCCCTAAGGTTAATGATTATGTTAATAACCTCCACAGCCTTACTCATCAGGCTGGCCCTAAGGTTAATGATTCTGTTAATAACCTCCACAGCCTTACTCATCAGGCTGGCCCTAAAGTTAATGATTATGTTAATAACCTCCAAAGCCTTACTCATCAGGCTGGCCCTAAGGTTAATGATTATGTTAATAACCTCCACAGCCTTACTCATCAGGCTGGCCCTAAGGTTAATGATTATGTTAATAACCTCCACAGCCTTACTCATCAGGCTGGCCCTAAAGTTAATGATTATGTTAATAACCTCCACAGCCTTACTCATCAGGCTGGCCCTAAGGTTAATGATTATGTTAATAACCTCCACAGCCTTACTCATCAGGCTGGCCCTAAAGTTAATGCTTCTGTTAATAACCTCCACAGCCTTACTCATCAGGCTGGCCATAAGGTTAATGATTCTGTTAAACAGACTAAATACATTACCTGGATGTCATGTATCTATTATATACCTGGTGATTTATTTATTTTCCTTAGTGTCATCTCTCTCTCTCTCTCTCTCTCTCTCTCTCTCTCTCTCTCTCTCTCTCTCTGACCCTGTTCCCCCCCCCCCCCACCCCTCTCTCTCTCTAGGTTAATAACTTTGTGGTGTTTGACGGTTTCTTCGCCAACAGATCAGGTAATATTCCATCTCTGTGCCTGCCTATATCTCTTAATTATATCTGTAATTTTGGATGAGTAGTGTTGTGTAACTGGCTATGTCCCAAATGGTTCCCTTTCCCCTATATAGTGCACTACTTTTGACCAGAGCCCTATGGGTCCTGGTCAAGAGTAGTGCACTAAATAGGGAATAGAGTGCCATTTGGACGCATCAACAGTGGTGTCTTCATGCCTGTGGTGGTGTGGTGACTGGTAATAGCAGCAGGGTTTGGACTAGCATGGGTGGCCACACCCTCACGGGGACCTGCTAGTGTCACTTCTAATGCAGAGTAGGCTGCCTCTCTCTGTTCCCACTAAAACACACTGGTGTTTGCAGCTGACTTAAGGCGTCCGCATTCTTCCCAGCCAAAACAGTTTGGAAGAGTTTGTGCATACAGCGCCTTCGGAAAGTATTCAGAACCCTTTACTTTTTACAAATTTTCTTACGTTACAGCCTTATTCTAAAATGGATAAAACATTTTTTCCCCTTCAGCAATCTACACACAATACCTCATAATGACAAAGCGAAAACAGGTTTTTATAATTTTTTTACATTTATTAAAAATAGAAAACGGATACGTTATTCACAGAAGTATTCAGACCCTTTGCTAGGAGACTTGAAATTGAGCTCCGGTGCATCCTGTTTCCATTTATCATCCTTGAGATGTTTCTACAACTTGATTGGAGTCCACCTGTGGTAAATTCAATTGTTTGGATATGATTTGGAAAGGCACACACCTGTCTATATAAGGTCCCACTGTTGACAGTGCATGTCAGAGCAAAAACAAAGCCATGAGGTGGAAGGAATTGTCCGTAGAGCTCAGAGACAGGATTCTGTCGAGGCACAGATCTGAGGAAGGGTACCAAAACATTTCTGCAGCATTGAAGGTCCCCAAGAACTCAGTGGCCTCCAACATTCTTACATGGAAGAAGTTTGTAACCACCAAGACTCTTCCTAGAGCTGGCTGCCCGGCCAAATTGAGCAATCGGGGGTGAAGGGCCTTGGTCAGGGAGGTGAACAAGAACCCGATGGTCACTCTGACAGAGCTCTAGAGTTCTTTGTGGAGATAGCAGAACCTTCCAGAAGGACAACCATCTCTGCAGCACTCCACCAATCAGGCCTTTATGCTAGGCCAGACAGAAGCCACTCCTCAGTAAAGGGCACATGACAGCCCACTTGGAGTTTGCCAAAAGGCAACTAGACTCTCAGACCATGAGAAACAAGATTCTCTGGTCTGATGAAACTAAGATTGAAACTTTTTAGCCTTAATGCCAAGCGTCACGTCTGGAGGAAAGTCGGGATCAAGGCAAAGATGAACGGAGTACAAAGTATAAAGAGATCCTTGATGAAAACCTGCTCCAGAGCACTCAGGACCTCAGACTGGGGCGAAGGTTCACCTTCCAACAGGACAACGACCCTAAGCACATAGCCAAGACAACGCAGGAGTGGCTTCGGGACAAGTGTCTGAATGTGCTTGAGTGGCCCAGCCAGAGCCCAGACTTGAACCCAATCTAACATCTCTGGAGAGACCTGAAAATAGCTGTGCAGCGACGCTCCCCAACCAACCTGACAGAGCTTGAGAGGATCTGCAGAGAAGAATGGGAGAAGCTCCCCAAATACAGGTGTGCCAAGCTTGTAGCGTCATACCCAAGAAGACTCGATGCTGTAATCGCTGCCAAAGGTGCTTCAACAAAGTACTGAGTAAAGGGTCTGAATACCTATGTAAATGTGATATTTCCGTTTTTTTTTATTATTTTTTTATTTACAAAAATGTCTAAACTGTTTTTGCTTTGTGATTATGGGATATTGTGTGTAAATTGATGCAGGAAAAAAACTTTCAATTTTAGAATAAGGCTGTAACGTAAGAAAATGTGGAAAAAGTCAAGGGGTCTGAATACTTTCCGAAGGTACCATATTTTTTCCGGCTGTTCAGGCACACAAAACATTTTCTGGAGGCAAGCCGAAGTCGGAAGCCAAAGTCTACACCCCTTCGTCTGTGATTGGTCAACAGTAGGGATTCTTCAATAAAGTCTTTGCTGTCATTCAACGAGAGACGACTCGTTTTTCATGCACATTTGTTCATTGAGAAATACTGCACCAAACATATTAGATAGATGTAAAATTGCGCAACTAATAGCTCCTCTGCAAAAATTTCATAATTAATGACAGATTTCTTGAGTTATCTTAGATAAATTCTGACTATTTTGAGGACGTGGCGTCTCAAAATGGACAAACAGTATATTGCCTATTTTTTCTTGTTTTTCAAGCAAAGGTATTTTATACTCGTTCGGTTCACCTAGCCGAGTTTGGCTAGGTGCCAGCCGAACTGAAGCATGTGGAGGCCTTATGCCCCCTTGACTTTTTACAGCCTAAATTAAAAATGGATTAAAAATAATAATAAATCACCCATCTACATAACTACCCCATAATGACAAGTGAAACAGTTTTGTTTTTAGAAGTTTTAGCAAATTTATAGAAAATTTAAATATCTATTTTACATAAGTATTCACACACCTGAATCAATACTTTGTAGAAGCACCTTTGGCGGCGATTACAGCTTTGAGTCGTCTTGGGTATGTCTGTATCAGCATTGCACATCTGGATTTGGGCATTATCACCCATTCTTCCTTGGCAGATTTTCTCAAGCTCTGTTAAATTAGATGGGGAGTGGCGGTGAACAGCAATTTTCAAGTCTTTCCTGCTTTGGCTGGGCCACTCAAGGACTTTCACATTCTTGTTCTGAAGCCATTCCAGCATTGCGTTGGCTGTATGCTTGGGGTCATTGTCCTGTTGTAACGTAAATCTTCGCCCTAGCAGGTTCTCATCAAGGATTTGCCTGTATTTGGCTCCATTCATTGTTCCCTCTATCCTTACCAGTCTCCCTGTCCCTGGCACTGAAAAGTATCCCCATAGGATGTTGCTGCCGCCACCATGCTTCACGGTAGGGATGGTGTTAGACAAGTGATGAGCTCTGCCTGGTTTTTCTCCAGACAAAGCACTTTGCATTCAGGCCAAAAAGTTACATTTTTGTCTCATCAGGCCACAGAATATTTTGCCTTATGCTCCGAGTCTTTCACATGCCTTTTTTGCAAACTGCAGGCGTGCTGTCATGTGCCTTTTTCTCAGTAGTGGCTCCCATAAAGCCCAGATTGGTGAAGTGCTGTAGAGAATGTTGTCCTTCCAGCAGGTTCTCCCATCTCAGCCAATGAACTCTGTCGTTCTGTCAGAGTGGTCATTGGGTTCTTGGTCACCTCCCTGACCAAGGTCCTTCTTGCCCGGTTGCTTAGTTTGGTCGGACGGCCAGCTCTAGGCAGTCTGGGTAGTTCCATATTTTTTTTCAATTTCCCAGTGATGGAGACCACTGGTCTCCTGGAAACTTTAAACACTCTAGAAATTGTTTCATACCCTTCCCCACATATGCCTCATCACAATTCTATATCTGAGATCTACAGACAGTTCCTTTGACTTCATGGTATAGTTTCTGCTCTGACATGCACTGTCAACTGTGGGACCTTTATATAGACAGGCGTGTTTCTTTCTAAATCATGTCCAAACAATTGAATTGGCCACAGGTGGACTCCAATCAAGTTGTAGTGACATCTCAAGGATGATTAAAGGAAATTGGATGCACCTGAGCTCAATTTGGAGTGTCATAGCAACAGGGTGTGAATACTTATGTAAATTAGATATTTATGTATTTCATTTGCTAAAATGTCTAAAAACATGTTTTCACTTTGTCATTATGGGGTATTGTGTGTAGATGGGTGAGAAAAAAAAAATATTTAATCAATTTTGAATTCAGGCTGTAACAACAAAATGTGGAAAAAGTCAAGGGATATGAATACTTTATGAAGGCACTGTAGATGGAAAGATAGATACTGTAGATACTAAGATAGATGGATCGATCGATGTTACGTCATCCTGTCAATGCATGTATTTGGCCTTAAACCACTCAAAGGTGTCATACCATACCCAAATATGTAGCGGCATGTTTGTTGTGATTTGATAATACTGTCTGTAGAGACACATTGCCAAGACAAGCACCGTGTTCAGTCCCCAGAAGCATGTCAATCTGCACTCCATAGTATGAGATAAGCTAAAAAGCTACTTTTTGGAAGTACTATATTGTAATTTTCATTAAACGAACACAAGTAGGCTACCAATAAAATCCCAATTCCCCATTTGCACCCTCCTCCAGTATAATGTACATTTTTCGAGAGTCACTAAACCTGGAAAGTGCTGTTCTTTTGAAGTGCACTACTCACGAGTTGATTTTCTGTTATTCCGGTTTCCAAACGCGGCTTTTGTTTCACCAAACTTTCACAGGCTCGCCTCCCTCTCTGACGGATCAGGGAATGTACGGCTTTTTGTAAGGAACTCTCAATCTCTTTCTTTTTTATTATTTTTCATCCTCTTTCCTCGCATCCACTCCCCCGTTCCTTTCTCGTTTAGCTGCTCTGTCCCTTTGTTGATCTCAGGACCCCTGTTTCTCCTCTCTCGCTTTCTCTTTCTCTCTCTTTCTCTTTCTCTTTTCTCTCTCTCTCTCTTCTCTCTCTTCTTTCTTTTCTCTCTCTCTTCTTTGTTTTCTTTGTATCATTACCCTGCTTCTCTCCCAGCTGGGTCCAATATATGACACAATCTACAATATATCTGACCAATATACTGTAGATATATGCTCATATATTGGATCTAGTCTCCCAGGTACCAGGCTGCTATGGTTACCCTAAGATCAGATAGATACACCACCCCTAACAATGTCCCAGGCTGCCTTCCTCACACCACTGATAATAATAGACCTGTTTGTAGTCCCACCCACTACCAGATCCATATACACAGATATGAGACAAGTAGAGATATGTTTGTACAGTACCAGTCAAAAGTTTGGAAACACCTACTAATTCCAGGCTTTTTCTTTATTTTTTATTGTTTTCTACATTGTAGAATAATAGTGAAGACATCAAAACTATGAAATAACACATATGGCGTCATGTAGTAACCAAAAAAGTGTTAAACAAATCAAAATATATTTTACATTTGAGATTCTTCAAAGTAGCCACCCTTTGCCTTGATGACAGCTTTGTACACTCTTGGCATTCTCTCAACCAGCTTCATGAGGTCACCTGGAATGCATTTCAATTAACAGGTGTGCCTCCTTAAAAGTTAATTTGTGGTATTTCTTTCCTTCTTAATGCGTTTGAGCCAATCAGTTGTGTTGTGACAAGATAGGGGTGGTATACAGAAGATAGCCCTATTTGGTAAAAGATCAAGTCCATATTATGGCAAGAACAGCTCAAATAAGCAAAGGGAAACGACAGTCCATCATTACTTTAAGACGTGGTCAGTCAATCCGGAACATTTCAAGAACTTTTCAAGTTTGTTCAAGTGCAGTCGCAAAAACCATCAAGCGCTATGATAAAACTGGCTCTCATGAAGACCGCCACAGGAAATGAAGACCCAGAGTTTCCTCTGCTGCAGATGATAAGTTCATTAGAGTTACCGGCCTCAGAAATTGCAGCCCAAATAAATGCTTCACAGTGTTCAAGTAACAGACACATCTCAACATCAACTGTTCAGAGGGGACTGTGAATCAGGCCTTCATGGTCGAATTGCTGCAAAGAAACCACTACTAAAGGACACCAATAAGAAGAAGAGACTTGCTTGAGCCAAGAAACATGAGCAATGGACATTAGACTGGTGGAAATCTTTCATTTGGTCTGATGAGTCCAAATTTGAGATTTTTTGGTTCCAACCGCCGTGTCTTTGTGAGACGCAGAGTAGGTGAACAGATGATCTCCGCATGTGTATTTCCCACCGTAAAGCATGGAGGAGGAGATGTTATGGTGTGGGGGTGCTTTGCTGGTGACACTGTCTGTGATTTATTTTGAATTCAAGGCACACTTAACCATCATGGCTACTACAGCATTCTGCAGTGATATGCCATCCCATCTGGTTTGGGCTTAGTGGGATTGTCATTTGTTTTTCAACAGGACAATGACCCAAAACACACCTCCAGGCTGTGTAAGGGCTATTTGTCCAAGGAGAGTGATGGAGTGCTGCATCAGATGGCCTGGCCTCCCCAATCACCCGACCTCTAACCAATTGAGATGGTTTGGGATGAGTCGGACGGCAGGGTGAAGGAAAAGCAGCCAACAAGTGCTCAGCATATGTGGGAACTCCTTCAAGACTGTTGGAAAAGCATTCCTCATGAACCTGGTTGAGAGAATGCCAAGAGTGTGCAAAGCTGTCATCAAGGCAAAGGGTGGCTACTTTGAAGAATCTAAAATCTAAAATATATTTTGATTTGTTTAACACTTTTTTTTAGTTAGTACATGATTCCATATGTGTTATTTCATAGTTTTGATGTCTTCACTATTATTCTATAATGTAGAAATTAGTAAAAATTAAGGAGTAGGTGTGTCCAAACTTTTGACTGGTACTGTATAGATGTCTCTACCTGTTTGTATAGATGTCTCTACCTGTTTGTATAGATGGCTCTACCTGTTTGTATAGATGGCTCTACCTGTTTGTATAGATGGCTCTATCTACTACCATTCAATGTCTCATCAAAATGTCCACAATAATGCTCTTGGACAAAGACATTTACTCAGGATTATGTGACATATGGTATGTATAGTGTACATCCAGTAGGTTGCAGTGTTCTCAGTAGTGTGTTTGTTTGTATGAAGGTAAGACGGCATGTTAAAGTCCTCTCACTTTGTACCCAGGCATGCCATAATGTTGCTATAAGGTTGCCATAATGTTTTCCCCATTGCTGACTGTATTCTTCAACAGTGGCGCAGTTGAGAAAGGTTCCCCCAAAAAAGCCGGACGGAGAGATCAAGCCCTACTCGCTAACGGAGAGAGAAGGTGAGCCACCGTTGAACTTGGACAGAACAAAAAGAGGCTAACCCCTAATGGGCCAGTTTCCCAGACCCAGATTAAGGGTAGTCCTGGATTAAACACATGTTTAATGGAGATTCTTCATTGAAATCTTAGTCCAGGACTAGGTTTAACCTGTGTCCAGGAAACCAGCCCATGTACAGTACAGTCGTGGTCAAAGGTTTTGAGAATGACCCAAATATTAATTTTCACAAAGTCTTCTGCCTCAGTTTTTATGATGGCAATTTGCATATACTCCAGAATGTTATGAAGAGTGATCAGATGAATTGCAATTAATTGCGAAGTCCCTCTTTGCCATGAAAATGAACTTAATCCCAAAAAAACATTTCCACTGCATTTCAGCCCTTCCACAAAAGGACCAGCTGACATCATGTCAGTGATTCTCTCATTAACACATGTGAGAGTGTTGACGAGGACAAGGCGGGAGATCACTCTGTCATGCTGATTGAGTTAGAATAACAGACTGGAAGCTTTAAAAGGAGGGTGGTGCTTGAAATCATTGTTCTTCCTCTGTTAACCATGGTTACCTGCAAGGAAACACGTGCCGTCATTATTGCTTTGCACAAAAAGGGCTTCACAGGCAAGGATATTGCTGCTAGTAAGATTGCACCTAAATCAACCATTTATCGGATCATCAAGAACTTCAAGGAGAGAGGTTCAATTGTTGTGAAGAAGGCTTCAGGGCGCCCATAAAAGTCCAGCAAGCGCCAGGACCGTCTCCTAAAGTTGATTCAGCTGCGGGATCGGGGCACCACCAGTGCAGAGCTTGCTCAGGAATGGCAGCAGGCAGGTGTGAGTGCATCTGCACACACAGTGAGGCAAAGACTTTTGGAGGATGGCCTGGTGTCAAGAAGGGCAGCGAGGAAGCCAATTCTCTCCAGGAAAAACATCAGGGACAGACTGATGTTCTGCAAAAGGTACAGGGATTGGACTGCTGAAGACTGGGGTAATGTTATTTTCTCTGATGAATCCCCTTTCCGATTGTTTGGGGCATCTGGAAAAAAGCTTGTCCGGAGAAGACAAAGGTGAGCACTACCATCAGTCCTGCGTCATGCCAACAGTAAAGCATCCTGAGACCATTCATGTGTGGGGTTGCTTCTCAGCCAAGGGAGTGGGCTCACTCACAATTTTGCCTAAGAACACAGCCATGAATAAAGAATGGTACCAACACATCCTCCGAGAGCAACTTCTCCTGTAAATCGCTCTGGATAAGAGCGTCTGCTAAATGACAAAAAAAAAAAAAAAAAAAAAGAGGTGGGTGGACAAACAAAAACCCACAAATTCTGACAAACTCCAAGCATTGATTATGCAAGAATGGGCTGCCATCAGTCAGGATGTGGCCCAGAAGTTAATTGACAACATACCAGGGCGGATTGCAGAGGTCTTGAAAAAGAAGGGTCAACACTGCAAATATTGACTCTTTGCATAAACTTAATGTAATTGTCAATAAAAGCCTTTGACGCTTATGGAATGCTTGTAATTATACTTCAGTATACCATAGTAACATCTGACAAAAAAAATTAAAAGCACTGAAGCAGCAAAGTTCGTGAAGACCAATACTTGTGTCATTCTCAAAACTTTTGACCACGACTGTACATCATAAACTGTAGCTGGAATATACACTACATGACTAGAAGTATGTGGACACCTGCTCGCCAAACATCTCATTCTAAAATCATGCGCATTAATATGGAGTTGGTCCCCCCCTTTGCTGCTATAACAGCCTCCACTCTTCTGGGAAGGCTTTCCACTAGATGTTGGAACATTGCTGCGTGGACTTGCCACAAGCATTAGTAAGGTCGGGCACTGATGTTGGGCGATTAGGCCTTGCTTGCAGTCGGTGTACCAATTCATCCCAAAGCTGGTCGATGGAGTTGAGATCAGGGCTCTGTGCAAGCCAGTCAAGTTCTTCTACACCGATCTCGACAAACCATTTCTGTATGGACTTCGCTTTGTGCACGGGGGCATTGTCATGCCGATACAGGGAAAGGCCTTCCCCAAACTGTTGCCACAAAGTTGGAAGCACAGAATCATCTAGAATGTCATTGTATGCTGTACCGTTAAGATTTCCCTTCAATGGAGCTAAGGTGCCTAGCCTGAACCATGAAAAACAGCCCCAGACCAATTTTCCTTCTCTACCAAACTTTACAGTTGGTACTGTGCATTCGGGCAGGTAACGCTCTGCTGGCATCCGCCAAACCCAGATTTGACTGTTGGACTGCCAGATGGTGAAGCGTGATTCATCCCTCCAGAGAACGCATTTCCATTGCTCCAGAGTCCAATGGCGGTGAGCTTTACACCACTCCAGCCGACACTTGGCATTGCGCGTGGTGATCTTAGGCTTGTATCTGGCTGCCCGGCCACGGATTCCCATTTCATGAAGTTCCCGACGAACAGTTCTTGTCCTGATGTTGCTTCCGGAGGCAGTTTGGAACTCGGTAGTGAGTATTGCAACCGAGGACAGACGATTTTTACGCGCTACGTCACGTTGACGGTGCCACGTTGAAAGTCACTGAGCTCTTCAGTAAGGCCATTCTACTGCCAATGTTTGTCTATGGAGATTGCATGGCTGTGTGATCGATTTTTATACACCTGTCAGCAACGGGTGTGGCTAAAAATAGGCACTAATTTGAAGGGGTGTCCACATACTTTCTGTAGCAGCGTTACATAATTTACATTGTACTAAAAATGCACAGTCATGAAATTGTATGCCAGCATAATTAGAATACATTGTATTTTCTCTGGACTAAACATAATTAGTTGTAGGGATATTTCCCACTTCATTGCAGCCATTGTAAACAGAGGCAGTTGGCATTCAGCGGCATTTGTGTGGCATCTATTCTGCCTGGTTAGGTACGTTTTAGTCAGAAAAGCCATTGAGACATTCACCAGGGTAAGCATTGAGAACAAGTTCTCTCACGTCACCCCCCTCCTCCGCACACTCCACTGGCTTCCAGTTGAAGCTCGCATCCGCTACAAGACCATGGTGCTTGCCTATGGAGCAGTGAGGGGAACGGCACCTCTGTACCTTCGGGCTCTGATCAGTCCCTACACCCAAACGAGGGCATTGCGTTCATCCACCTCTGGCCTGCTGGCTCCCCTTCCTCTGCGGAAGCATAGTTCCTGCTCAGCCCAGTCAAAACTGTTCGCTGCTCTGGCACCCCAATGGTGGAACAAGCTCCCTCACGACGCCAGGACAGCGGAGTCACTCACCACCTTCCGGAGGCATTTGAAACCCCACCTCTTTAAGGAATACCTGGGATAGGATAAAGTAATCCTTCTACCCCCCCCCCCCCCCCCAAAAAAATTGTAAAGTGGTCATCCCACTGGCTATAGGGTGAACGCACCAATTGGTGAGTCGCTCTGGATAAGAGCGTCTGCTAAATGACGTAAATGTGCCCTTGAGCAAGGCACTTAACCCTAATTGCTCCTGTAAGTCGCTCTGGATAAGAGCGTCTGCTAAATGACTAAAATGTAATGTAATGTAAAAACATCTTTGTAAACATTAGGGATGTGCCACTGACGGGACCTCTGTCCAGTCAGATCTCATCATGTCTCTGCAGTTGCTTGATTTGTCTTCTGGCCTCAGTGAAGTGTTAACATAGTTGGATAGAGTTTACAGTGGCTTGTGAAAGTATTCACCCCCCCTTGGCATTTTTCCTATTTTGTTGCCTTACAACCTGGAATTAAAATGGATTTTTTGGGGGGGGTTTGTATCATTTGATTTACACAACATGCCTACCACTTCGAAGATGCAAAATACTTTTTTTTGTGAAACAAACAAGAAATAAGACAAAAAAACAGAACTTGAGTGTGCATAACTATTCACCCTGAAAGAGGTTTCCCTCAATAATTTCCCTGTATTTAGCGACATCCGTCATTCCTTCAATTCTGACCAGTTTTCCAGTCCCTGCTGATGAAAAACATCCCCACAGCATGATGCTGCCACCACCATGCTTCACTGTGGGGATGGTGTTCTCAGGGTGATGAGAGGTGTTGGGTTTGCGCCAGACATAGCGTTTTCCTTGATGGTCAAAAAGCTCAATTTTAGTCTCATCTGACCAGAGTACCTTCTTCCATATGTTTGGGAGTCTCCCACATGCCTTTTGGCGAACACCAAACGTGTTTGCTTATTCTTTTCTTTAAGGAATGGTTTTTTTCTGGCCATCTTCCATAAAGCCCAGCTCTGTGGAGTGTACGGCTTAAAGTGGTCCTATGGACAGATACTCCAATCTCCGCTGTGGAGCTTTGCAGCTCCTTCAGGGTTATCTTCGGTCTCTTTATTGTCTCTGATTAATGCCCTCCTTGCCTGGGCCGTGAGTTTTGGTGGGCGGCCCTCTCTTGGCAGGTTTGTTGTGGTGCCATATTCTTTCCATTTTTAATAATGGATTTAATGGTGCTCCGTGGGATGTTCAAAGTTTCTGATATTTTTTTATAACCAAACCCTGATCTGTACTTCTCTACAACTTTGTCCCTGACCTGTTTGGAGAGCTCCTTGGTCTTCATGGTGCCGCTTGCTTGGTGGTGCCCCTTGCTTAGTGGTGTTGCAGACTCTGGGGCCTTTCAGAACAGGTGTATATATACTGAGATCATGTGACAGATCATGTGACATTTAGATTGCACACAGGTGGACTTTAACTAATTATGTGACTTCTGAAGGTAATTGGTTGCACCAGATCTTATTTAGGGGCTTCATAGCAAAGGGGGTGAATACATATGCACGCACCACTTTTCCCTTATTTATTTTTTTGAATTTCTGGAAACAAGCAATTTTTTTAATTTCACTTCACCAATTTGGACTATTTTGTGTATGTCCATTACATGAAATCCAAATAAAAATCAATTTAAATTACAGGTTGTAATGCAACAAAGTAGGAAAAACGCCAAGGGGGATGAATACTTTTGCAAGGCACTGTATATAACCAATGTATATGAATACTTCAAAGCCTTCAAAAAATACAAATCTAGAGCAATGATATTCTCTTAGCCATAATCAAATTTTACATTTACGTCATTTAGCAGACGCTCTTATCCAGAGCGACTTACAGTTAGTGAGTGCATACATTTTTTCATACTGGCCCCCCGTGAGAATCGAACCCACAACCCTGGTGTTGCAAGCGCCATGCTCTACCAACTGAGCTACAGGAGACAAATCTTGCTTTAGCTAGCCATGTTTATGAATGTCTGTCAGAGACACTAGTCAGCCTAGTGATGATGCACTGTACTGAGGTCAGCTTGTTAGATTCTGAGTAATGTAGTAGCAGTGGTACTCTGTTTGACAGTCATCTCTGTGTGACCCCCTCTCCCTCATGGTAATATCTCCCCCTCTCCCCTCTGGTAATATCTCCCCCTCTCCCCCTATGGTATTATCTCTCCCTTCTCTCCTCTCCCTCATGGTATTATCTCTCCCGCTCTCCTCTCCCTCATGGTATTATCTCTCCCTCCCCCTCATGGTATTGGCCCCGTCTCCCCCTCATGGTATTGTTTCTCCCTCCCTCTCCCCCTCCAGCTGTGCGAGAGGAGCAGAAGGCTCTCCCCTGGCCTTTGTGTCGCCCCGCGGCTCCTCCCCTCTCTCCCCCATTGTCGGTATCCTCCCCGTGCTCCCCAAGCAGGGCCCGCCAGCGCCCCGACCCGGCCCTGGCCCCTGCCCCTGGGGGCTACAGGGGCCCGACCCCCCACCCCCCACTCATCAACAGCCTCAACTACAGGGCAAAGCGCACCAGGTATGGTATTCCGGGAATAGGTCCCACAATTCCCTGGTTTTCCAGGAATCTCGGTTGGAGTGATTCCTGACTCCCAGACTCGGGAGGGAATAAACAGAGGGAATCCTCCATCTTGGAATCATCCAACATGGGAATTTTGGGAACGTTTCTGTGAAATGTGCAACCCTGCTTCTACTACTTTCCTGAAAACTCTATCTAACCTAATCCAGTATTATGGGAGAGTGTTAATAATATAATAATAATAATAATAATAATAATAATATACCATTTAGCAGACGCTTTTATCCAAAGCGACTTACAGTCATGTGTGCATAAATGTTTACATATGGGTGGTCCCGGGGATCGAACCCACTACCCTGGCGTTGCAAGCGCCGTGCTCTACCAGCTGAGCTACAGAGGACCAGTAAATCTGAATGGCAGTGTGTACTCTACGCTGAGGGCCTGTCTGTGTCTCTGCCAGGTTTGGAAGGCTTGGCAGTGGGACACAGCGTTCCTCTCATTAAGATTATTGTTCCATTCAAAGATCCAGCCTCAGAGCACTGTGGCTGAGTCCCAAATGGCTCACACTTCCCTTTATATTATATAGGGAATAGGGTGCTATTTGGGATAGACCCTGGGTAAAGTGCCTCCTTCGCTCCTGCTCTCTCTCCTCTCTCTCCTACCTAACTGTCCTGTGTGACCAGCGCTGCTCTCGTTGTGGCCTCTCTTTCTAAACATTGTTTCTCTCTTTCTCTTGTTCTCTACCGTTCTCTCACCACCCCCTTTTTATTTAATTTCTCCACTCTCACAAATTCAATAATCTAATCCTCCTTCCTCACATCCTCCTGGCTCTGACTCCTGCTCTTCCCTCTTAACATGAGGACAGTTCCCTTAACCGATCACAGCTCAGCTTCAATTGACCACCTTTTGACTCCTCCCACCACTGTTTCCTCCTTTTAAAAGGAAGGACTGTCGTTTTTAGCCTGTTAGCTAGCCTACGGCTGCATCCCAGTTCTCCACCCTTTTCTTGAAGTGTGTACTTGCACACTTCCCGCCATGGATTTAACAATGGTGGAAACTACCCCCCACCCAATGTTTACACCAATCCAAGGCTTTTGGATCCATAACAGAAAGTGTATAAGTGCACACTTAGAGAGAAGGACGGAGAATCAGGAAGCAACCTACCTGTCTGTCTGTCATGGCCAGGGAGTTTAGTATTATTTCAATTATTAATTTACTACGAAACTGAGAAGAACAAAACAGAACGAACATGGCTTCCAATGTCGGTTAGAACTTTTTCAACTTTTCCTAGTGTGCTGGTCGTCCCATTGAGGGAATTATGATGCTGCCTGTAACTTTTGCCTGCCGTTTTCTAGACGAAGCCATTAAAACTATCTCCAAACAAAACTAGAAAAGTGAGATTGCTTTCTGTTCACCTGGTACACCATTTTACAGCTTGTTTTTCACTAATAGTTTGTCCTTTAACCTACACTACTCTCATTAACAGTGTATGAGGCCACTAAAATAATGACTTTTGTAGTCATATTCATTATACAGCATAACACGTTTATTTATTAATTTTAAAAAATTCTCACAATAATATTTGTTAAATAAAATACTTGACCCCAATAGGAAACATTGTCTAGAATTTGACCAGAACATGTTTTCCCATCAGGCCCTACTAGTTCCACTAACTCCTCCCCCATGACTCTAAGGATCTCTCTTTTGGCATCACATGATTATTGGCATTTTCTTTTGTTATTGTCTGTATGATTTGTCAAGCATTCACTTATACCTTTTGTTTTGCTAATTATGTTTTCATTTTGTGTTTTTCTTATGTTGAATTATGTTGCTTTTCTTCTCTTGGTCCTTTTCCTTGGCCCTATACTATCGCCACTGTTTCCGTCTCTCTCCCTACCTTTCTCCGTGCCCTATTCTCTCCTGTCCCCTTGTCTTTTTTTCCCATTCCCTTGTTCTTCCTATCCTCTCCACCTTCCTTGTTCCATCGCCGTGGTAGCCAACAGGGCCTAGTTGCCAGGGGCAACCTCTACAGCCGCCACATCAACACCCGGGGCTTTGGGCTGTTGTTGGAGACACAGCAGAACACCTTAAAACTGCCAGGTAACCAGATCTGATTGGCTACGGGACATGTGTAGTACACCGTAACAACACACCTGTAAGGACTACGGATGTGTCCCAAATGGCACCCTATTCCCTATGGACCCCGCTTAAAAGTAGTGCACTACATAGGGAATAGGATGCCATTTGGGACAGACAACATTACCCAGCATGCCCATGGATGTACTGTGTAGTCCTGTCTGACCTCTGACCTGTTAGTGCTGTGTGCCTCCTCAGGTTTGAGACCAGTGTTGCGAGACAGAGAGACTGACATAGGAGGACAGACAGAGCCACTGGGACACAGAGACACAGACAGGTTTGACATTCCCCACACGCCACCAAGGAGTCCTAACTCACATAGACACACTCTCAGGAGACCGTATGCATCATAAATGCATGTAGGGGATTGGAAAGGCATTGAATAGTGTCGGAAACAAATGCAGACATGACGTATAACCTTGAATTACAGAAGACCTGTGTTTTGACAATGACCTTTTCTTCTCCCTCTCCGGCACACAAACGAGTTGTCTTCCCTCTTTCCTCTCTCCATCACTCCTCCCCTCTCTCCTCCATCATGCCTCTTCTTCTCTACGTCCCTCCCTCTCAACCTGTCCAGGTCCCTGCCTATACAGTGAGCTCCAAAAGTATTGGGACAATTACATTTTTTGTTGTTGTTTTGGCTCTGTACTCCAGCCCTTTGGATGACTATGAGGTAAAAGTGTAGACTGTCAGCTTCAATTTGAGGGTATTTTCATCCATATCGGGTTAACCGTTTAGAGATTACAGCACTTTTTGTACATAGTCCCGCCATTTTAGGGGACCAAATGTATTGGGACAAATTCTGTTGTGTATTAAAGTAGTACAAAGTTTAGTATTTGGTCCCATATTTCTTAGCACGCAATGACTACATCAAGCTTGTGACTCTACAAATACTCCACTTTACTACTTTAATACACTTAAGTGAATTTGTCCCAATACCTTTGGTCCCCTAAAATGGCGGGACTATGTACAAAAAGTGCTGTAATCTCTAAACGGTTAACCCGATATGGATGAAAATACCCTCAAATTGAAGCTGACAGTCTACACTTTTACCTCAGTCATCCAAAGGGCTGGAGTACAGAGCCAAAACAACAACACATAATGTCATTGTCCCAATACTTTTGGAGCTCACTGTATAGGCAGGGACCTGGACAGGTTGAGAGGGAGGGACGTAGAGAAGAAGCAGAGGCATGATGGAGGAGAGAGGGGAGGAGTGATGGAGAGAGGAAAGAGGGAAGACAACGCTATAATCCAAAGGAGTATAGAGCCAAAACAACAAACAATGTGTCACTGTCCCAATACTTTTGGAGCTCACTGTGTCTCTCCCACCTCTGCCCCTATCCAGGAAGGCGCCGCACAGCGCCCAGACCACCATGATGACCACCAGAGAACCAGACAGACAGGCCGAAACGGAGACCAGGGTGCTGGTGAAGGGGCTCCGGGTGGGGGTAGGGGGAGAGCCCTGGCCAGGGAGGGGTGGAGGAGAAGGAGGAGGGCCCCTGGAGATGGTTGAGAAGGGACCATCGGAGGCTGAGAGGGACATGGGTAGAGGAGGAAGGTCCTGGGTAGTAGCAGGAGGGCCCCTGGAGGTGGTTGAGAGGGACAGAGGTAGAGGAGGAAGTTCCTGGGTAGTAGCAGGAGGGCCCCTGGAGATGGTTGAGAAGGGACCATCGGAGGCTGAGAGGGACAGAGGTAGAGGAGGAAGTTCCTGGGTAGTAGCAGGAGGGCCCCTGGAGATGGTTGAGAAGGGACCATCGGGGGCTGAGAGGGACAGAGGTAGAGGAGGAAGTTCCTGGGTAGTAGCAGGAGGGCCCCTGGAGATGGTTGAGAGGGACAGAGGTAGAGGAGGAAGTTCCTGGGTAGTAGCAGGAGGGCCCCTGGAGGTGGTTGAGAGGGACATGGGTAGAGGAGGAAGGTCCTGGGTAGTAGCAGGAGGGCCCCTGGAGATGGTTGAGAAGGGACCATCGGGGGCTGAGAGGGACAGAGGTAGAGGAGGGTGGTCGTGGACGGTGGGAGAGAGATGCTGTAACACAGCCCAGTGGGTCAGGCAGGAGTATAGGAGCACCAGACCCTGGTGACGCACATGGATAGACAGACACAGACAGACAGACAGACAAATTAGAAACATAGAGAGAGGAAAAGATGAACAGGGATCAAGAGAAACAGGCGGAGTGGGGTGAAAAGAGGAGGAGAAAAGGGGGAAGAGAATAGAGAGAAAAGGAAAGAAAAGCCATAGCCAATTCTCACCCACTTCCCTTCCTCCCTTTCTCCCGTTCTCCCTTCCTCCCTCTCTCCTGATCACTGATTAGTGCTGCTATGGTTACAAGACAGAATAAGTGAGGGGTTTGGTTGGTATGCAACAATAGTCAGCCAGACGTCCCAAATGGCACCCTATTCCCTATCTAGTGCACTACTTTAGACCAGAGCCCTATTCCCTATATAGTGCACTACTTTAGACCAGAGCCCTATTCCCTATATAGTGCACTACTTTAGACCAGAACCCCTGTTCCCTATCTAGTGCACTTTATTTATTTTTTAACCAGTGCCCAGGTCAAAGGTAATGCAGTATGTATGTAGGGCATAGTGTGCCATTTGGGGCGTAGACATGTAGTAGTGAATACTGAATAGTAGTCAGTAGGCTTGTGTGTTGTCATGAGAACTGAAGCTTTAGAGACCTAAATCTGCTCTACAAGCAGCTATTATTTGCTTGAAGCAAAGGCAATGGAGCCATGCTCGAAATTTCCATTAGACTTGAGTTTACCAGACATATCTTATGCACATTGTATGCCACTTTAATTAATTTGGTTGTAACTATTTCATTCAAATGTATTTTTTTTTTTTTATCTGAGGAGAAAGTATTATGCTATGTTTTTTTCTAGAAATAAATTGCCTACACTGAAACTGACTAACGTTAGCCCTGTGCCATGTACCAATGTAGTACAAATCATAATCAATGAAAAATGTTAAATCAAATCCCGTCTACGATAATATTCTGTTGAACCAGCTGCACTGATCTCTACTGGCTGGGTCCAGTACTACCACGAAACCTCACCAGACAGTCAGTGCTATACAGGGTTGTGTTCATTAGGCACCAAATGGAAGAACTACTTGGATTTGACCAATAAGAAATGGCAATTTTTGTTTTGTTTTACAAATATTTTGCTACAGTGTGCCCTAATGAACACAACCCTGCTTCGGTTATTTCCTCCACACAAACAGTAAACTGATTACTATCATCACCAAAACATCAGTGCCCTGATTACATGTTCAACATGAACTACTCAGTACCCCGGTCAACACAGGCACTCCTCCCTGATTACATGTTCAACATGAACTACTCAGTACCCCGGTCAACACAGGCACTCCTCCCTGATTACATGTTCAACATCAACTAGTCAGTACCCCGGTCAACACAGGCACTCCTCCCTGATGACATGTTCAACATCAACTAGTCAGTACCCCGGTCAACACAGGCACTCCTCCCTGATGACATGTTCAACATCAACTAGTCAGTACCCCGGTCAACACAGGCACTCCTCCCTGATGACATGTTCAACATCAACTACTCAGTACCCCGGTCAACACAGGCCTTGGAGATATAGTATCACTTCATCACTCCCAAATGTATTTATTTATTATTTTATTTTATTTAGTAATTTAGCAGACGCTCTTATCCAGAGCGACTTACAGTTAGTGAGTGCATACATATTTTTTTTTTTTTTCATACCCATACAAGATAGTACTGTTACGTGTTTTCCCTCATCAATCTAAGTATTCAGACCCTTTGCTATGAGACTCGAAATTGAGCTCAGGTGCATCCTGTTTCCATTGATCATCCTTGAGATGTTTCTACAACTTGGAGTCCACCTATGGTAATTTCAATTGATTGGACATGATTTGGAAAGGCACACACCTGTCTATATAAGGTCCAACAGTTTACAGTGCATATCAGAGCAAAAACCAAGCCATGAGGTCGAAGGAAATGTCCGTAGAGCGCCGAGACAGGATTGTGTCGAGGCACAGATCTGGGGAAGGGTACCAAAAAATGTCTGCAGCATTGAAGGTCCCCAAGAACACAGTGGCCTCAATCATTCTTAAATGGCGCAATTCCTACGTTGAAGCATGGTGGTGGCAGCATCATGCTGTGGGGATGCTTTTCAGCGGCAGGGACAGGGAGACTAGTCAGGCTCGAGGGAAAGATGAACAAAGAGATCCTTGATGAAAACCTGCTCCAAAGTGCTCAGGACCTCAGACTGGGCTGAAGGTTCACCTTCCAACAGTACAACGACCCTAAGCACACAGCCAAGACAACGCAGGAGTGGCTTCGGGACAAGTCTCTGAATGTCCTTGAGTGGCTCAGCCAGAGACCGGACTTGAAGCCGACCTAACATCTCTGGAGAGACCTGAAAATAGCTGTGCAACGACGCTCCCCATCCAACCTGACAGAGCTTGAGAGCCTGTTTTTGCTTTGTCATTATGGGGTATTGTGTGTAGATTGACGAGGGGGGAATAAAACAATGTAATCAATTTTAGAGTAAAGCTGTAGCGTAACAAAATGTGGAAAAAGCCAAGGGGTCTGAATACATTCCGAATGAACTGTACATGTATGTGGGAGTGGTTGACAGAATTATGACCATTACTCATTAATGTACAGAAGAGGGTATAGACGTACACTGAATGGACAAAACATTAGGAACACCTTCCTGATAATGCATTGTCTTGCCCTTTCTCACTCTGAATGGCACACATACACAATCCATGTCCCAATTGTCTCAAGGTTTAAAATCCTTCTTTAACCTGTCTCCTCCCCTTCATCTACACTGATTGAAGTGGATTTAACAAGTGACATCAATCAAGTGACATCAATCAAGTGACATCAATAAGTGACATCAATCAATTGACATCAATAAGGGATCATAGCTTTCACCTGGATTCACCTAGTCAGTCTATGTCATGGAAAGAGCAGGTGTTCTTAATGTTTTGTACACTCAGTGTATATCAACGTGTATCATTAACCAGTCAGACAGAAAGCACAACAGACCGCTCACGATGGACTGTATCATTAACCAGTCAGACAGAAAGCACAACAGACCGCTCACGATGGACTGTATCATTAACCAGTCAGACAGAAAGAACAACACAGAGCTTCCAAGGCTTTTGTCTTGCTGTTTGTTTGTCTTGGAGTGGTGGTCCATGATGATGCGTACCGCACGTCCCGTCCATCTGGCTCTGTCCCCTATTTATGACACGTACTGTACACGACAGGCTCAGTATCCCGGCAACACCTCGACAAGCCAAAGGGGGTCACACCATAGAAATATAATCCATAGAAAGGGCTAGGAACCTCCATCCCATTATGCCACCATTGACTTGAATGGGGAGGTCCCATTCTAAAGATTATATTTCTAAATGGATCACACAGCCTTGGATTGAACACATGGCATTTGAGCAGCGTGTTATGCCATAGGTTATTGCTCTCACTGAGCAACCTAAGCATTACTGAGCAACCTTACCATGCTTAATGTCCAAGGACTACAGTCACACGTACAAAAATCTAGATTTATTTTTCTTTAAAATAGTCTGACAACCAACATTCAACATGAGGTTCAGTAACAAACAAACGATACACTTGAAATAAATCATATATCCTTTGTTTATCTGTTGGATTCTCTTCAGATTTCTGTTTAAAATATTTACAATGGAGCATGAAGTAAAAGGGTTTCTCTCTCGGTTTCCCCCCAGTTAAATGGAGGCTGTTTTCATACGCTGTTTAGAACACTGCAGTCACATAAGAACAGCAACAAACCAACAATGACTTTGGTTGCCGAGGCCTGATGGGGCATTTCCCTACTTGGGTACACAGTTACTATGAGATGGCCTACATGGAAGCAATACAGGTTTAGAATTATCTAGTGCCAAATTATTTATGATCTAGCAACAAATGATCTGTCTTGATGTGTTAATAAAACCGTCCATCTGATCTGAGGGATTTTAACGTGACGTCTTTGAAGGGAATTGCTTTTTCAGAAAGAGTTCCCGGAGGCAATCTTTTAAAAAGGTTACTTCCTCTACCAGTGTGAACGGCTTTGGGCTTCACCTGCACTACACTGCAAACAGCACCTGCAGAAAGTATTCACACCTCTTGACTTTTTCCACATTTTGTTGTGTTACAGCCTGAAATAAAAAATAGATTAAATTAAAAGATTTATTTTGACTCACTGTGTGCAATAATATTGTTTAACATTATTTTTAAATGACTACTTCATCTCTGTACCCCACACATACAATTATCTGTCAGGTCCCTCAGTCGAGCAGTGAATTTCAAACACAGATTCAACCACAAAGACGAGGGAGGTTTTTCAATGCCTCACAAACGGCACCTATTGGTAGATGTGTAAAAATAAAAAACCTCAGACATTGAATATCCCTTTGAGCATGGTGAAGTTATTAATTACACTTTGGATGGTGTATCAATACACCCAGTCACTACAAAGATACAGGTGTCCTTCCTTACTCAGTTGCTGGAGAGGAAGGAAACTGGTCAGGGATTTCACCATGAGGCCAATGGGGACTTTAAAACAGTTACAGAGTTTAATGGCTGTGATAGGAGAAAACTGAGGATGGATCAACAACATTGTAGTTACTCCACAATGCTAACCTAATTGACAGAGTGAAAATAACTTTTTGTCCTGAATACAAAGTGTTATGTTTGGGGCAAATCCAACACAACACATTACTGAGTACCACTCTCCATATTTTCAAGCATAGTGGTGGCTGCATCATGTTATGGGTATGTTTGTAATCGTTAAGGATTGGGGAGTTTCTCAGGATTAAAAAAAGAAACAGAATCGAGCTAAGCACAGGCAAAATCCTAGAGGAAAACCTGGTTCAGACACTGGGAGATGAATTCACCTTTCAGCAGGACAATAACCTAAAACACAAGGCCAAATCTACACTGGAGTTGCTTACCAAGAAGACCGTGGATGTTCCCGAGTGGCCGAGTTACAGTTTTGACTTAAATCTACTTGAAACTCTATGGCAAGACTTGGAAATGGCTGTCTAGCAATGATCAACAACCAATTTGACAGAGCTTGAAGAATTTCTGAAAATAATAAAATTGGCAAATGTTGCACAATCCAGGTGTGGAAAGTTCTTAGAAACTTACCCAGAAAGACTCACAGCTGTAATCGCTGCTGCTAAAAGGTGCTTCTACAAAGTATTGACTCAGGGGTGTGTAAATGTCATATTTTTGTATTTCATTTTCAATAAATGTGTAACGAAAATCTAAAAACGTGTTTTCACTTTGTGATTGTGGGATATTGTGTGTACATGGATGAGAAAATATTATTTAATCCATTTTGAAGTCAATTGTTGTAACAACAAAATGTGGAATTGTGCTCATTGGACCATGGGGGACCATTCGGCTACTTAGCTGCTCTGCTACGAGTGAAAAAGAGGATGTTTAATGATTACAAACAATGAGATCTGCATAGTTTCACGCCGCCGCCTCGGGTCGCACCCTCTAAGTCATGGAGGAAAAAAAACAGGCCCCTGTCTCGTCACCCCCGTTTATCGCTCGGGTTTCATCCAAACCCCATGGCTTTTCTCTGCTTTTACTTCCCTAAGCCCCTTCACACCCAAAGAAGAACATAACTTGGGTCATGTTCATTAGGCATCAAATTAAGAAAGAAAAAACCCTGACTGAAACAGGGAGGGACTATCTGGACTTGTCCAATAAGAAACACTCAATTTTGTTTTCCGTTGCAAAACATTTTAAAACGTTTTTTTCTGTTCCATGCCCTAATGAACACAAGCCTGCTCATCACCTCTACTGAAATGACTAAACCCAAAACCCTGCCCCCCCTAAACCCTATTTAACTCTACATTGTAACTGCATCTCCTGCAACTGTCCCCACTTCTGCCCCATATCTACAACAGTTCTCCACCCTTTTTCAAAAAAGTGTGCACTTGCACACTCCCTCCCTGTCATGGATTTCAAAAGCACTGGATTGGTGTAAGTGTTGGATGGAAAGAGTTTCCTTTCCACCATTGTTGAATCCACGCAAGAGACTGTACACTTTGGGAAAAGGGTGGAGATTGGAGAATAATGCCTCCATTCAATTGGTATTGAGCCAAAATATGCAGTAGCGTTTAACGTGAAATGCAGTCTCCGTGAACGCGGGGAACATTGCCTTTACATTTCAATTTGTGCTATAGTGCTGAACTTCGGCGATATGGATTGAATGGAGCCCTTCGTCTCTAGTCAGCCTGGCCTAGCAGGCTGAGGTAGATGGTGGACTGGAGGAAGCGGGGGTAGCAGTCTGTATCCAGGAGGGAGTAGATGCATTTCTGGGCGTGGGACAGGGAGGTGCGTGACGGGGCCTGTAGGAGCTGTGTGGTTAGTTCTCTGGTCTTACTGTCCAAGTTCACCTGAGAGGGAAAGAGAGAGAATATGGGTGAATGAAGTGGTTCCAGATCAGTTAAGAAGACACTGTTTAATAAACACACTTCCAGGTACACTTCCAGGTACACTTCCAGGTCAAAGAAGATAAGAAAGATAACCAGAGCAATATAATAGATAGATGGTAGATGGTAGATATAGATGATAGATGGTAGATGATAGATGGTAGATGGTAGATAATAGATGGTAGATAATAGATGATAATAGATAGATGGTAGATGATAGATGGTAGATGATAGATGATAGATTGTAGATGATAGATGGTAGATATAGATGATAGATGGTAGATATAGATGATAGATGGTAGATGGTAGATGATAGATGGTAGATGATAGATGATAGATGGTAGATATAGATGATAGATAATATATGGTAGATAATAGATGGTAGATAATAGATGGTAGATGATAGATGGTAGATGATAGATGATAGATGGTAGATATAGATGATAGATGATAGATGGTAGATGATAGATGGTAGATGATAGATGGTAGATATAGATGATAGATGATAGATGGTAGATGATAGATGGTAGATGGTAGATGATAGATGGTAGATAATAGATGGTAGATAATAGATGATAGATATAGATGATAGATGGTAGATGATAGATGATAGATGGTAGATGGTAGATGATAGATGGTAGATATAGATGATAGATGGTAGATGGTAGATATAGATGATAGATATAGATGATAGATGGTAGATGGTAGATGGTAGATGATATATGATAGATGGTAGATGATAGATGGTAGATGATAGATGATAGATATAGATGATAGATGGTAGATATAGACGATAGATGGTAGATGGTAGATGGCAGATATAGATGATAGATGGTAGATGGTAGATGATAATAGATAGATGGTAGATGATAGATGGTAGATGGTAGATATAGATGATAGATGATAGATGATAGATGGTAGATGATAGATGGTAGATGATAGATGGTAGATATAGATGATAGATGGTAGATGATAGATGGTAGATAATAGATGGTAGATATAGATGATAGATGGTAGATAATAGATGATAGATGGTAGATATAGATGATAGATGGTAGATGGTAGATGATAGATGGTAGATAATAGATGATAGATGATAGATGGTAGATGGTAGATGGTAGATAATAGATGATAGATGATAGATAATAGATGATAGATATAGATGATAGATGGTAGATATAGATGATAGATGGTAGATGATAGATGGTAGATGATAGATGGTAGATGATAGATGGTAGATGATAGATGATAGATGATAGATGGTAGATAATAGATGGTAGATAATAGATGGTAGATAATAGATGGTAGATGGTAGATATAGATGATAGATGGTAGATGATAGATGGTAGATGATAGATGGTAGATAATAGATGATAGATGGTAGATATAGATGATAGATGGTATATGATAGATGGCACAGTGGTCTAAGGCACTGCATCGCAGTGCTAGCTGTGCCACTAGAGATCCTGGTTCGAATCCAGGCTCTGTCATAGCCGGCCGCGACCGGGAGACCCATGGGGCGGCACACAATTGGCCCAGCGTCGTCCAGGGTAGGGGAGGGAATGGCCGGCAGGGGATGTAGCTCAGTTGGTAGAGCATGGCGTTTGCAACGCCAGGGTTGTGGGTTTGATAAAATAATGTATGTGCTAACTGTAAGTCGCTCTGGATAAGAGCGTCTGCTAAATGACTAAAATGTAATGTAAATGTAGATGGTAGATGATAGATGATAGATGGTAGATGATAGATGATAGATGGTAGATATAGATGGTATTTATAGATGATAGATGGTAGATGGTAGATGATAGATGGTAGATAATAGATGGTAGATGATAGATGATAGATGGTAGATAATAGATGATAGATGATAGATGATAGATGGTAGATGGTAGATAATAGATGATAGATATAGATGATAGATGATAGATGGTAGATGGTAGATGATAGATAGAAAGGCCAGCCGGACCACAGATAGACAGACAGACAGCCGGACAGGCAGGGAGGACCATAGACAGACAATCAGAAACAAGCCAGCCCGGTCAATGTATAGACAAAGTCTGTATACCTCTCGTGGTGCTCCCGCCTCGATATAGGTGACCGTGATCTCCTTGGCCCGTCTGTGCAGGCTGAAGTTGTTGGAGGAGTTTCTGTACTGCTCACAAGCCAGATAGAACTGCAGATTCTCCTCACTAAACTCTGAGCGAAGGAATGCTCCAAA
The DNA here is from genome assembly GCF_964263955.1 of Coregonus lavaretus. Classification (NCBI taxonomy): domain Eukaryota; kingdom Metazoa; phylum Chordata; class Actinopteri; order Salmoniformes; family Salmonidae; genus Coregonus; species Coregonus lavaretus. Next base: position 39,581 of record NW_028160284.1, on the reverse strand, counting down.
CACAGACAAGCCCGCTGGAGAGGGGGGGGGGGTTAGAGAGAGTGATGGGGAGAGGGAGGAGGAAGGGGGGATGAGAGAGAGTGATGAGGAGAGGGAGGAGGAAGGGGGGAGGGGGGATGAGAGAGAGTGATGGGGAGAGGGAGGAGGAAGGGGGGAGGGGGGATGAGAGAGAGTGATGGGGAGAGGGAGGAGGAAGGGGGGAGGGGGGATTAGAGAGAGTGATGGGGAGAGGGAGGAGGAAGAGAGAGGGGGGGAAGAGTATTAGGCTTTATAAAAGTACACCACATTTAGGATGTCACTAGAGGGGAAGATTAGGAAGGGGAGACAGATGGGTTCAAAGACACACTGGCCAATACAGTGACATGCAAACACACACGTACACATACACACACTTACACACCACTGGCCAATACGCTGACATGCAAACACACACGTACACATACACACACGTACACACCACTGGCCAATACAGTGACATGCAAACACACATGTACACACATTTGCACAGATACAGGACATACACACAGACTGTAAAAGTACTAAAATCAATCCTAGGATTTTTTTCCAGTGCATTTTCATTATTGCCATCTAACTTTATTGCTTTCTAAATCAGTCACACCCTCCATACTGTCTCGCTCCCTCCCTCTCCCCCTTCTCTCCCTCTCCCCCTCCCTCCCTCTCCCCCTTCTCTCCCTTCTCTCCCTCTCCCCCTTCTCTCCCTCTCCCCCTTCTCTCCCTCTCCCCCTCCCTCCCTCTCCCCCTTCTCTCCCTCTCCCCCTTCTCTCCCTCTCCCCCTTCTCTCCCTCTCCCCCTTCTCTCTCTCTCCCCCTTCTCTCATACACTTCTGTTTTTTGCTTAGACACTGGGTTGCAACATATGTTTGTGCAAAGAGACTGACTGGGTGGGGAAAGGAAGGAGGGCAGCAGATAGCGGACACAGTGGTTACAACATTGTGAAACACATTAATACGTATGTACATTTGTATGTGACACACACAAAGAGAACAAGTGTGGACACTGCAGCATATCAACAATACCTTGTAAACAGCCTGTATGTCGTGTTAAAGTTATCCTTGTAAACAGCCTGTATGTGTTCAAGTTGTGCAGACTATCAGACTAAGCTTGGCTACCACAGTCACTGCATGCTTTCCAAAAGCTCTAGCTATTGACCTTTAACTAAGTGTTTGAGCAATGTGTATACACTCCATGTATTCAAGATTGTGTACTCGGATCATGTATCCAGATTATATTAGTTTGTAAATCGAATAATAAAACCGAAACTACCTTCAGTGAGAGAAATGGATCTATATGACATTTAAATCAAATCAAAGCGTTATTTGTCACATACACGTGTTTAGCAGATGTTATTGCGGGTTATAGCGAAATGCTTGTGTTTCTAGCTCCAACAGTGCAGCACGAACCACTGCATTTATCCATGGCAAGGTGATTGGGAATATGGCCGAATACAAACGGTGTAGTTATTCTCTGCGTAAGGCAATCAAACAGGCAAAACGTCAGTATAGTGACAAAGTGGAGTCGCAATCAAACGGCTCAGACACGAGACGTATGTGGCAGGGTCTACAGACAATCACGGACTACAAAAAGAAAACCAGCCACGTCGCCGACACCGACGTCTCACTTCCAGACAAGCTAAACACCTTCTTCGCCCGCTTTGAGGATAACACAGTGCCACTGACGCGGCCCGCTACCAAGGACAGTGGGCTCTCGTCCTCCGTGGCTGACGGGAGTAAGACAGTTAAGCGTGTTAACCCTCGCAAGGCTGCAACATTTGGTTAAAAATATCGTGCAGCCCTACGTGGCAGTGTGGAAATTTATGAGATCAACTTTCGGTTTAATTTTGATTGAACAGTACTAAACAAATCAGAATGGAAAAAAGCCTAATTGAAATCACTTAGAATGTACAGTACCAGTCAAAAGTTTGGACACACCTACTCATTCCCGGGTTTTTCTTTATTTTTTTTACAATTTTCGACATTGTAGAATAATAGTGAAGACATCAAAACTATGAAATAACACATATGGAATCATGTAGTAACCAAAAAAAGTGTTAAATAAATCAAAATATATTTTATATTTGAGATTCTTCAAATAGCCACCCTTTGCCTTGATGACAGCTTTGCACACTCTTGGAATTCTCTCAACCAGCTTCTTGAGGTAGTCACCTGGAATGTATTTCAATTAACAGGTGTGCCTTCTTAAAAGTTAATTTGTGGAATTTATTTCCTTCTTAATGCGTTTGAGCCAATCAGTTGTGTTGTGACAAGGTAGGAGGGGTATACAGAAGATAGCCCTATTTGGTAAAATACCAAATCCATATTATGGCAAGAACAGCTCAAATAAGCAAACAGAAACGACAGTCCATCATTACTTTAAGACATGAAGGTCAGTCAATACGGAACATTTCAAGAACTTTGAAAGTTTGTTCAAGTGCAGTCGCAAAAACCATCAAGCTCTATGATGAAACTGGCTCTCATGAGGACTGAGACAGGAATGGAAGACCCAGAGTTAACTCTGCTGCAGAGGATAAGTTCATTAGAGTTACCAGCCTCAGAAATTGCAGCCCAAATAAATGCTTCACACAGTTCAAGTAACAGACACATCTCAACATCAACTGTTCAGAGGGGACTGTGTGAATCAGGCCTTCATGGTCGAATTGCTGAAAAGAAACCACTGCTAAAGGACACCAATAAGAAGAAGAGACCTGCTTGGGCCAAGAAACACGAGCAATGGACATTAGACCGGTGGAAATGTGTCCTTTGGTCTGATGAGTCCAAATTGGAGATTTTTGGTTCCAACCGCTGTGTCTTTGTTAGACACGGTGTGGGTGAACGGATGATCTCTGCATATGTATTTCCCACCGTAAAGCATGGAGGAGGAGATGTTATGGTGTGGGGGTGCTTTGCTGGTGACACTGTCTGTGATTTATTTAGAATTCAAGGCACACTTAACCAGCATAGCTACCACAGCTTTCTGCAGCGATACGCCATCACATCTGGTTTGGGCTTATTTATTTTTATTTTTTAATTTTTTATTTCACCTTTATTTAACCAGGTAAACCAGTTGAGAACAAGTTCTCATTTACAACTGCGACCTGGCCAAGATAAAGCAAAGCAGTGCGATAAAAACAACAACACAGAGTTACATATGGGGTAAAACAAAACAAAGTCAAAAAATACAACAGAAATACATATATATACAGTGTGTGCAAATTTAGCAAGTTATGGAGGTAAGGCAATAAAATAGGCTATAGTGCAAAATAATTACAATTAGTATTAACACTGGAATGATAGATGTGCAAGAGATGATGTGCAAATAGAGATACTGGGGTACAAATGATCAAAATAAATAACAATATAGGGATGAGGTAGTTGGGCGAGCTAATTTCAGCTTAGTGGGACTATCATTTGTTTTTCAACAGGACAATGACCCAAAACACCTCCAGGCTGTGTAAGGGCTATTTTACCAAGAAGGAGAGTGATTGAGTGCTGCATTAGATGACCAGGCCTCCACAATCCCCCGACCTCAACCCAATTGAGATAGTTTGGGATGAGTCGGACCGCAGAGTGAAGGAAAAGCAGCCAACAAGTGCTCAGAATATGTGGGAACTCCTTCAAGACTGTTGAAAAAGCATTCCAGGTGAAGCTGGTTGAGAAAATGCCAAGAGTGTGCAAAGCTGTCATCAAGGCAAAGGGTGGCTATTTGAAGATTCTCAAATATAAAATAGATTTTGATTTGTTTAACACTTTTTTGGTTACTACATGATTCCATATGTGTTATTTCATAGTTTAGGTCTTCTCTATTATTCTACAATGTAAAAAATAGTAAAAATAAAGAAAACCCTTGAATGAGTAGGTGTTTCCAAACTTTTGACTGGTAGCGTATGTGTTGGCACCCTAGCTACGGTCATGCACAACTCATAAAGAACATTTAGAACATTTATTATTTAAAAACATAAAATACCGTCAAATCTTTTTTTTTTGGGGGGGGCACTGGTCATTTGGAGAAATTACAATTTGGCAGGTGTGCACATGTTTTAAATTGGGGAAGGAGACATTTGGCTCATAGACTTGACCAAAACTTGCAGAGAGAGGGGGGGGTGGAGCTACCTCCCTGCTTCCTCTCCTCATTCCAGTATCTTTTCTCATACCTCTCCCCCCCTACAACCCAATCAAGTAGCTGGCGCCAGAGTTTCCTTCTGGGATGCCGAGATTACCTTTGCCATAACCCTTCCATGTTTGTAGATCTGTACGGTGGAAGCATTATGGTGGAAACTTCACCACTACTCTGATTATACCTGAATAAAGCCCTTCAGATCATCAAACATGGAAGGGTAAGGGCCAAGGAGGAAGGGTAAGGGCCAAGGAGGAAGGGTAGGGAGCGGTTTGGGACTGGCTGTACTACTCAGTCTGACTATAATACTTGTTTTAGTTTTCCGTCGAAAAAACATTTGCTACGGTGTTTAGTAATGAATAGGGCCCTAGTCTACTTATTCCGACTGGCCAGGAGGGTGTCCTAGTCTACTGGCCAGTAGGGTGTCCTAGTCTACTGGTCAGGAGGGTGTCCTAGTCTACTGGCCAGTAGGGTGTCCTAGTCTACTGGCCAGGAGGGTGTCCTAGTCTACTGGCCAGGAGGGTGTCCTAGTCTACTGGCCAGGAGGGTTTCCTAGTCTACTGGCCAGGAGGGTGTCCTAGTCTACTGGCCAGGAGGGTGTCCTAGTCTACTGGCCAGGAGGGTTTCCTAGTCTACTGGCCAGGAGGGTGTCCTAGTCTACTGGCCAGGAGGGTGTCCTAGTCTACTGGCCAGGAGGGTGTCCTAGTCTACTGGCCAGGAGGGTGTCCTAGTCTACTGGCCAGGAGGGTGTCCTAGTCTACTGGCCAGGAGGGTTTCCTAGTCTACTGGCCAGGAGGGTGTCCTAGTCTACTGGCCAGGAGGGTGTCCTAGTCTACTGGCCAGGAGGGTTTCCTAGTCTACTGGCCAGGAGGGTTTCCTAGTCTACTGGCCAGGAGGGTTTCCTAGTCTACTGGCCAGGAGGGTTTCCTAGTCTACTGGCCAGGAGGGTTTCCTAGTCTACTGGCCAGGAGGGTGTCCTAGTCTACTGGCCAGGAGGGTGTCCTAGTCTACTGGCCAGGAGGGTTTCCTAGTCTACTGGCCAGGAGGGTTTCCTAGTCTACTGGCCAGGAGGGTTTCCTAGTCTACTGGCCAGGAGGGTTTCCTAGTCTACTGGCCAGGAGGGTTTCCTAGTCTACTGGCCAGGAGGGTTTCCTAGTCTACTGGTCAGGAGGGTGTCCTAGTCTACTGGCCAGGAGGGTTTCCTAGTCTACTGGCCAGGAGGGTTTCCTAGTCTACTGGCCAGGAGGGTTTCCTAGTCTACTGGCCAGGAGGGTGTCCTAGTCTACTGGCCAGGAGGGTTTCCTAGTCTACTGGCCAGGAGGGTTTCCTAGTCTACTTACTCCGACTAACCAGGAGGGCGTCCAGCGACTCAGCCCACTTCTCCAGTTCCTCCCGGCTGAACTTGGCCTTGATGTGGCCCACCTGACTCCATTGGCGAAGGAACAGGAGGCGAGACTGCTGCTCTTTAGCACTGTTAGGGAGGAGAGGAAGGGAGAGAGGGAGAGACAGAGAGGGAGAGAGAGAGAGAGACGAAGAGAAAGAGAGAGAGAGAGAGACAGAGAGAGAGAGAGAGACAGAGAGAGAGAGAGAGAGAGAGAGAGAGAGACGAAGAGAAAGAGAGGGAGAGAGAGACAGGGAGAGAGAGAGAGAGAGAGAGAGAGAGGGGGGGGGTAAGGAGAGAGTGGAGACAGGGAGAGAGAGACAGGGAGAGAGAGAGAGGTAGAGAGAGAGAGACATGGAGAGAGAGAGAGACAGGGAGAGAGAGAGAGAGACAGGGATAGAGAGAGAGGGAGAGAGAGACAGGGAGAGAGAGAGAGACGAAGAGAGAGGAGGGGTAAGGAGAGAGCAGAGACAGGGAAAGGGAGAAAGGGAGATGACAAGTACGTTTTGGTGTGGTTGGATCTGATTTCATGATGACACAACCCTCATTTCGACAACTGGTTGGCTCAGTATCATTACAACCTCAAGGGTGGATGACGTCCAGATGGGTATTCTTTTGTTGTGGCATCCTATCAAACTGAACATTTGGGGTTCTTAGGGTACGTCCCAAATGGCACCCTATTCCTTGTGTTGTGCATTACTTTTGACCAGGGAAATTACATCCTATTCCCTATATAGTGCACTAATTTCGACAAGAGCCATTTGGGCTACGTAGGGAATCGGGTGGCATTTGGCCTGGGACTCTGCCTTAGACAACATCTTCCTCTTAGAAAAAAACCTTGTCCCCAGGCTATATCCCACAGCGGAGGAAATGTATGGAGCACAAGATTACTAAAAACAGTTACTGAATACCAATGAAGTGATGAGGATATTTAGGTATATCTGTGTGACATCAGTGTTGACTTTGGATTACCATTGGAATGCAATGCCCAGGCACGTTGATGAGCTTACCGGTCTTTCTGTTTTTTCTGCTCCGGGTCAAACAGGTTGGAGTGTGATGAATGGGGACTCTGGAAATATAGACGCCATTAGTTTACTTCCAAATGTTAAATAATCAGCACACACACTTGCAGGCAGGCAGCACACAAACCTCAGTGGTTTGACTTCTTTGGTTTTAAGCCCAATCGTAATATATCATTTAAGGAAGTTCTGATTGAGCAATATTTTCCTGTCATCGGCGTCATAAAAAAACGGAAACCGCTAAAACATGACCTCTGGGAAAGACGTAGTTGACGTCAATGTGTATGCCAACATATAGGGGAAATAGGAGAGGCACTTGCCACTGCCAAACTTGGTATGCATTGGTTTTGCCATTTGCCATTTAGCAGATACTTTTATCCCGAGGGTAAAAGGATGGATTTTAAGAGCGCTTAATGAAATACACATAATTTCAATCAAATCTAGAATATAATGTGTAATGTTGAGCTAGACTGAATATCTTATGATTATTTAATCTTTGATTAACTTGGTGTGACCTTGACTTGAGACAGCCGCTTGATTTATGAATAACACATTCTGTCAGATGAAGCTCAAGGTTAGAATACTACAGAGGGTTCAGGATACTACAGAGGGTTCAGGATACTACAGAGGGTGGAGGATACTACAGAGGGTGGAGGATACTACAGAGGGTGGAGGATACTACAGAGGGTTCAGGATACTACAGAGGGTTCAGGATACTACAGAGGGTTCAGGATACTACAGAGGGTGGAGGATACTACAGAGGGTGGAGGATACTACAGAGGGTTCAGGATACTACAGAGGGTTCAGGATACTACAGAGGGTTCAGGATACTACAGAGGGTGGAGGATACTACAGAGGGTGGAGGATACTACAGAGGGTGGAGGATACTGCAGAGGGTTGAGGATACTGCAGAGGGTTCAGGATACTGCAGAGGGTTCAGGATACTACAGAGGGTGGAGGATACTACAGAGGGTTCAGGATACTACAGAGGGTGGAGGATACTACAGAGGGTTCAGGATACTACAGAGGGTTCAGGATACTACAGAGGGTGGAGGATACTACAGAGGGTTCAGGATACTACAGAGGGTTCAGGATACTACAGAGGGTGGAGGATACTACAGAGGGTTCAGGATACTACAGAGGGTTCAGGATACTACAGAGGGTGGAGGATACTACAGAGGGTGGAGGATACTACAGAGGGTTCAGGATACTACAGAGGGTTCAGGATACTACAGAGGGTTCAGGATACTACAGAGGGTGGAGGATACTACAGAGGGTTCAGGATACTACAGAGGGTGGAGGATACTACAGAGGGTTCAGGATACTACAGAGGGTTCAGGATACTACAGAGGGTTCAGGATACTACAGAGGGTGGAGGATACTACAGAGGGTGGAGGATACTACAGAGGGTGGAGGATACTACAGAGGGTGGAGGATACTACAGAGGGTGGAGGATACTACAGAGGGTTCAGGATACTACAGAGGGTTCAGGATACTACAGAGGGTTCAGGATACTACAGAGGGTTCAGGATACTACAGAGGGTTCAGGATACTACAGAGTTTCAGGATACTACAGAGGGTGGAGGATACTACAGAGGGTTCAGGATACTACAGAGGGTTCAGGATACTACAGAGGGTTCAGGATACTACAGAGGGTGGAGGATACTACAGAGGGTTCAGGATACTACAGAGGGTGGAGGATACTACAGAGGGTTCAGGATACTACAGAGGGTGGAGGATACTACAGAGGGTGCAGGATACTACAGAGGGTGCAGGATACTACAGAGGGTGCAGGACACTACAGAGGGTGCAGGATACTACAGAGGGTGCAGGATACTACAGAGGGTGCAGGACACTACAGAGGGTGGAGGATACTACAGAGGGTGGAGGATACTACAGAGGGTGGAGGATACTACAGAGGGTTCAGGATACTACAGAGGGTGGAGGATACTACAGAGGGTTCAGGATACTACAGAGGGTTCAGGATAATACAGAGGGTGGAGGATACTACAGAGGGTGGAGGATACTACAGAGGGTGGAGGATACTACAGAGGGTTCAGGATACTACAGAGGGTTCAGGATACTACAGAGGGTTCAGGATACTACAGAGGTTTCAGGATACTACAGAGGGTGGAGGATACTACAGAGGGTTCAGGATACTACAGAGGGTTCAGGATACTACAGAGGGTGGAGGATACTACAGAGGGTGGAGGATACTACAGAGGGTTCAGGATACTACAGAGGGTTCAGGATACTACAGAGGGTTCAGGATACTACAGAGGGTGGAGGATACTACAGAGGGTTCAGGATACTACAGAGGGTTCAGGATACTACAGAGGGTTCAGGATACTACAGAGGGTTCAGGATACTACAGAGGGTTCAGGATACTACAGAGGGTGGAGGATACTACAGAGGGTTCAGGATACTACAGAGGGTTCAGGATACTACAGAGGGTGGAGGATACTACAGAGGGTGGAGGATACTACAGAGGGTTCAGGATACTACAGAGGGTTCAGGATACTACAGAGGGTGGAGGATACTACAGAGGGTTCAGGATACTACAGAGGGTTCAGGATACTACAGAGGGTGGAGGATACTACAGAGGGTTCAGGATACTACAGAGGGTTCAGGATACTACAGAGGGTTCAGGATACTACAGAGGGTGGAGGATACTACAGAGGGTGGAGGATACTACAGAGGGTTCAGGATACTACAGAGGGTTCAGGATACTACAGAGGGTGCAGGATACTACAGAGGGTGCAGGATACTACAGAGGGTGCAGGATACTACAGAGGGTGCAGGATACTACAGAGGGTGCAGGACACTACAGAGGGTGCAGGATACTACAGAGGGTGAAGGATACTACAGAGGGTGCATTTGTTTAGCTCCTCCGGTGCCGTGGGTGAGGTAGAGATTTCACCAGACTCCAATGAAATGGTCTAAAATGTGCGAACTCTGCCCACTCAGTGGTAAAGCTAGAACTAATGTAGAACTAATGTAGAACTAATGTAGAACCAATGTAGAACTCATGTAGAACTCATGTAGAACTCATGTAGTCAAAAGCCATTACACACACAGGCTATCCATTCCCATACAGTAGCCTAACACATCCAAAACCAAACACACAGTCAGAGACCACACCTCTAGTGACCCTGACCTCCCACCCCCTGTCCCCTGTCCCCCATCACTCTTTACCTGCCCAAACAGGCTCTTCAGGTGTAGCTTGGCTGTTGACAGCTTGGCTCTGGCGTGGGACCGTTGCTGTGACTTGAAGGAGAAGGGGCTGGAGCCAAAGGTTGAGTACGAGGGAGAGGTCGGAGGCTGGTCGTCCCTGCCCACGCTCTCTGTGCTGCTACCCGAAGTCGCCGGCGCCAACTGCCCGTCACTGTACGCCCTGCATCCTTCACTGAGGTTCACCACTCCCAGATGACCCTTACCCTCTAGCTTCCCCAGTTCAGTGACGTTCTCCACGCTGACGCTGTGCTCCTTGCCCAGCTCCACCCTGGCCCCAGGCTCCAGGATGATGGGGGTGGGGGGGAAAGAGGTGGTCCGCCTATCCAGTTCGTCCTCCTCCAGGTAGGGGGTGTAGGTGCCTGAATCCCCGTCCCGGCTGTGGTAGTTCTGGTCCTTCAGCGCCACCTTCTTCCATGGCAGGAAGTCCATATCCAGTAGGGACCCCTCTGAGCTGAACCGACGCATGATGGCAAAGCCGCCGAATGGAGGGAGACTCAAGGAAGGATGGACGGCCGGATGGAGGGAGTCAAGGAAGGATGGACGGCCGGATGGAGGGAGTCAAGGAAGGAGGGATAGAGGTGCAGGTAGAGAACGAGCGAAGGGAAGCCAAGTGGGTATGGGAAAGGGAAGATGAAAGCGAGAGAGTCTGGAGGAAAGACTGCAGCGAAGAACAGCCTGTAAAAAGAAACAGAGAGAGGGGAGGGGAAAGGAGGAAGATAAAAATTGGACAATCACAGAAAATGGATCAATTCATCAGGGGCAAAGTGTACTGTTCCATATCATTGGTACACTTTTACAGAGTCAAGCTGCTGAGTCAAAACCAGCCACTCTGACATGCTCACGAGTCAGCTGCGGTTAGAAACACAGGGTTGCATCCCAAATGGTACCCTATTCCCTAAATAGTGTACTACTTTTGAACAGAGTCATCATGAGTATGTATGTATGATCAGAAGTGTTCATGTCCACTGCTGTCAAGTCCACGCCACATTTAATGTGAGCTCAAGCTCAAGAGAAAGCGGTGCTTTTTTTCTGATATTCACGTGACATACTGAAAGCACCTATTAGTTTTCAACTGAAATGAAAAGACCTTAACATAAATGTGTTGGCTTTGGCTGCAATAATTAGATGAACTGTAGTCATGCCAGTCTACTGATTTGAGTTCAACAGAATTGTACTGATTCTACTGATTTGTACCATTGATTTGAGTGAATTTTTCTCCCTGCAACTTGACCCACATCTAAATGACATACAGTATGGTTCCAAAAGATCACCTATGAGGGAGTCAGACTTCATTTGAACAGCAACATGTATTCTCCGTGTTATGTTTTCAACATGCTTGTGTATTAAAGTAATAACACTCATTGTTTATCCTGGGTATGAATAAAATCGTGTACTTGGGCTGCCTATAAGGCATTACATGGGAGTCAGGTTAGAGCATTGCGACAGTAACCAAAGGTCGCTAGTTCGAATACCCGAGCCGACAAGGGGGTGGGGGGGGGGGGAATCTGTCGATGTGCCCTGGAGCAAGGCATCTAACCTAATGTACTCCAGGGGTGCTGTACTATGTATGGCTGACACTGCAAAACACAATTTCACTGCACCTATCCAGTGTGTGACATTATAACATCTTGTTGTACATAACTGTTGAGACGGCTGCTGACAATATTAAAACAGAAGTCTTATCTCTATCTCAATCCCACCGGAGGAGCCGTTTATTAACTCCTTGTAAACACTCCAGTGTTAACAAAACAAAGAACCGGGGGTAAAATGTATTACCTCGATGTCCTGCGGTTACTCTGCCACCTGTACGTTCATGACTTCGGCTCCAAAGAGTTCTCTGTCCCGGGAAGTATGTCCTCTGTTTGAACCAAATGTGAAGTCTCAATTCGATTTGGCTAGGTTTAGTTGAGCGTCTCACTTGTGATTTCGGAGCATTGCCAGGGGTGTATTCAGTAGAAACCAAACCGAAGCAAATGGACACGAAACGGGGAGGGACCTACCAAAATGTGTCTATTGAGAAACTCTTGTTTTCGTTGCAAAACGTTTTCCGTTTGGAGTAAACGATTTCCATAACAAAACGTTTTGGACTAATGATTTCAACCCTGGCAAGAAGTGGAGTCGTGGACGCCCACACTCTCTCTCTCTCCACCAAGTGCTCTCAATCGTCAACAAGTGACAGGACGCTGCATGTGTTACCGAAATATATGCAAATAAATAACAAGCGGATTGACACACGAACGAAATTACTAGCACCGAGAACGTTTCTCTATCTCAAACTTCACTCAGACCTGTTATTTGTAATTATTTCACACTTGCATGAACCAGAAACGCCTCTTGTCTATGTCGCCACCCACAACTCCGTCTCAGCTTGCTGTTGTCACTTGGAGCTCCCTTTGCAGTACAATATAAATTAGCATTAATCTAGGTGTGTCATGGAAAAAACGCAACAACCAACTTTGGAACAACTCCCTGGGGTAGGCTTACTATGAATGGAATCACTAGCTATGTTTCCGTTAACTTGTCCAGTGATTTTTTTTGTCGACATTTAAGAAAGTTCGCATAGAAAATTAATGCAACAATTGCCTGCTAGGGTACGTTTCCATTAAAAGCTGCAAGTGTACCTTTTTGGGAAACCTGGCCAAATTCACATGTGTGTTATAGATCTGTCATTCTCACTGAAATCAAATCTAAGAAGTGGTATGTAGATATGTTCTATGTGCGCTATTTCTATGCTCCCTGTTCTTAAGTTTCATTTTAGGGTATTTTAGCTTCAAACAACTGAAAATACAATATTTTTGGTTATGGAAAATATATTTCACAGTGGTTTAGATGGTACAATGACTATCTACACTATACTTGCTTTTTTTGTCACATAAACTGAAATTAATCAAACTATTAGAATTTTAGAAACCAGGAATTAAAGATGCAGTATGCAGAAATCGCTCCGCCATTTCCTGGTTGCTAAAATTCCAATAGTTCGCCTAATTTCAGTTTATGTGGCAAAACAAGCAGTCATTGTGTAAATAATCATTGTACCATTTAAACCGCTGTGAAATTTATTTTCCATAACCAAAAATATTGTATTTTCAGCTGTTTGAAGCTGGTGTACAAAACCGAAAGTAAAAGACTCTAAAACGAAACAGAACAGATCTGCCGCTTCTTAGACTTGCTTTCAATGAGTATGACAGATCTATGATACACATTTCTATGTGAATTTGGTTGCGTCTCCCAAAAACGTACACATTGTAGCTTTAACTATCTTGTGTCTAATAAAACCAGCTGGGCGTAATGACATTTTACCTAAAAAAAAAAGCCATCATGTATCTTTGTTATAATGATTTGTGATACAAGATTCATAAATGTATGTAAAACTCATAAGATGTATGTGAGGGAGAGAGGACAAGGACACGCCGTGTGTTATAGAGGTCACTGGTGAGGGCCAGAAGGTCTGTGTGCCCAAGATAGATTGGGGGCCACTTTTGATAATCTTAGAAGGTGTACGTGAGGGAATGGCCTGGCTGGGGTGACATACAATACAAAGTATGGGGATGCTATTGTGGTAGATGAGTGACACTCAATGATGGTTGGCAGATAATATCAAGAAGTAGCTCGGAGAGCATTATATAAAACAGAGAGATTTTGTATGGAAGTCATTCATATGACAAGAGGCCATGCACGTACCGCCTGTCATTGAATCCATTATTGTAACCATTAGATAATGACTGAATCAAATCTCCATATGAGTGTCGACTATTCTCTTGCATCATGAATGTCTCGATACCAGAAACTCATCATAACAAGCTAATACAGTAAAATAAACTATAGAGTGAGGGGAAAAAAAGTATTTGATCCCCTGCTGATTTTGTACGTTTGCCCACTGACAAAGAAATGATCAGTCTATAATTTTAATGGTAGGTTTATTTGAACAGTGAGAGACAGAATAACAACAACAAAAATCCAGAAAAACGCATGTCAAAAATGTTATAAATTGATTTGCATTCTAATGAGGGAAATAAGTATTTGACCCTCTTTCTATCAGAAAGATTTCTGGCTCCCAGGTGCTCCTAACCTCAGCTTGTTACCTGTATAAAAGACACCTATCCACAGAAGCAATCAATCAATCAGATTCCAAACTCTCCACCATGACCAAGACCAAAGAGCTCTCCAAGGATGTCAGGGACAAGATTGTAGACCTACACAAGGCTGGAATGGGCTACAAGACCATCGCCAAGCAGCTTGGTGAGAAGGTGACAACAGTTGGTGAGATTATTCGCAAATGGAAGAAACACAAAATAACTGTCAATCTCCCTTGGCCTGGGGCTCCATGCAAGATCTCACCTCGTGGAGTTGCAATGATCATGAGAACGGTGAGGAATCAGCCCAGAACTACACGGGAGGATCTTGTCAATGATCTCAAGGCAGCTGGGACCATAGTCACAAAGAAAACAACACACTACGCCGTGAAGGACTGAAATCCTACAGTGCCCACAACGTCCCCCTGCTCAAGAAAGCACATACAGTGGGGGAAAAAAGTATTTAGTCAGCCACCAATTGTGCAAGTTCTCCCACTTAAAAAGATGAGAGAGGCCTGTAATTTTCATCATAGGTACACGTCAACTATGACAGACAAATTGAGAATTTTTTTCTCTAGAAAATCACATTGTAGGATTTTTAATGAATTTATTTGCATATTATGGTGGAAAATAAGTATTTGGTCACCTACAAACAAGCAAGATTTCTGGCTCTCACAGACCTGTAACTTCTTCTTTAAGAGGCTCCTCTGTCCTCCACTCGTTACCTGTATTAATGGCACCTGTTTGAACTTGTTATCAGTATAAAAGACACCTGTCCACAACCTCAAACAGTCACACTCCAAACTCCACTATGGCCAAGACCAAAGAGCTGTCAAAGGACACCAGAAACTAAATTGTAGACCTGCACCAAGCTGGGAAGACTGAATCTGCAATAGGTAAGCAGCTTGGTTTGAAGAAATCAACTGTGGGAGCAATTATTAGGAAATGGAAGACATACAAGACCACTGATAATCTCCCTCGATCTGGTGCTCCACGCAAGATCTCACCCCGTGGGGTCAAAATGATCACAAGAACGGTGAGCAAAAATCCCAGAACCACACGGGGGGACCTAGGGAATGACCTGCAGAGAGCTGGGACCAAAGTAACAAAGCCTACCATCAGTAACACACTACGCCGCCAGAGACTCAAATCCTGCAGTGCCAGACGTGTCCCCCTGCTTAAGCCAGTACATGTCCAGGCCCGTCTGAAGTTTGCTAGAGTGCATTTGGATGATCCAGAAGAGGATTGGGAGAATGTCATATGGTCAGATGAAAACAAAATAGAACTTTTTGGTAAAAACTCAACTCGTCGTGTTTGGAGGACAAAGAATGCTGAGTTGCATCCAAAGAACACCATACCTACTGTGAAGCATGGGGGTGGAAACATCATGCTTTGGGGCTGTTTTTCTGCAAAGGGACCAGGATGACTGATCCGTGTAAAGGAAAGAATGAATGGGGCCATGTATCGTGAGATTTTGAGTGAAAACCTCCTTCCATCAGCAAGGGCATTGAAGATGAAACGTGGCTGGGTCTTTCAGCATGACAATGATCCCAAACACACCGCCCGGGCAACAAAGAAGTGGCTTCCTAAGAAGCATTTCAAGGTCCTGGAGTGGCCTAGCCAGTCTCCAGATCTCAACCCCATAGAAAATCTTTAGAGGGAGTTGAAAGTCTGTGTTGCCCAGCAACAGCCCCAAAACATCACTGCTCTAGAGGAGATCTGCATGGAGGAATGGGCCAAAATACCAGCAACAGTGTGTGAAAACCTTGTGAAGACTTACAGAAAACGTTTGACCTGTGTCATTGCCAACAAAGGGTATATAACAAAGTATTGAGAAACTTTTGTTATTGACCAAATACTTATTTTCCACCATAATTTGCAAATAAATTCATTAAAAATCCTACAATGTGATTTTCTGGATTTTTTTTTCTCATTTTGTCTGTCATAGTTGGCGTGTACCTATGATGAAAATTACAGGCCTCTCTCATCTTTTTAAGTGGGAGAACTTGCACAATTGGTGGCTGACTAAATACTTTTTTCCCCCACTGTATACAGGCCCGTCTGAAGTTTGCCAATGAACATCTGAATGATTCAGAGGAGAACTGGGTGTAAGTGTTGTGGTCAGATGAGACCAAAGACTTTGGCATCAACTAAACTCGCCGTGTTTGGAGGAGGAGGAATGCTGCCTATGACCTCACGAACACCATCCCCACCGTCAAACATGGAGGTGGAAACATTGTGCTTTGGGGGTGTTTTTCTGCTAAGGGGACAGGACAACTTCACCGCATCAAAGGGACGATGGACGGGGCCATGTACCGTCAAATCTTGGTTGAGAACCTCCTTACCTCAGCCAGGGCATTGAAAATGGGTCGTGGATAGGTATTCCAGCATGATAATGACCCAAAACACACGGCCAAGGCAACAAAGGAGTGGCTCAAGAAGAAGCACATTAAGGTCCTGGAGTGGCCTAGCCAGTCTCCAGACCTTAATCCCATAGAAAATCTGTGGAGGGAGCTGATGGTTCGAGTTGCCAAACGTCAGCCTCGAAATCTTAATGACTTGGAGAAGATCTGCAAAGAGGAGTGGGACAAAATCCCTCCTGAGATGTGTGCAAACCTGGTGGCCAACTACAAGAAACGTCTGACCTCTGTGATTGCCAACAAGGGTTTTGCCACCAAGTACTAAGTCATGTTTTGCAGAGGGGCCAAATACTTATTTCCATCATTAAAACGCAAATCAATTTATAACATTTTTGACATGCGTTTTTCTGGATTTTTTGTTGTTGTTATTCTGTCTCTCACTGTTCAAATAAACCTACCATTAAAATTATAGACTGATCATGTCTTTGTCAGTGGGCAAACGTACAAAATCAGCAGGGGATCAAATACTTTTTTTTCCCTCACTGTATTAGTCTAATAATTGTCATGTGTCAACTTATAGCTGTGCAACAGTCCGTGCCATGATGAAACCCGTACTCCTGTAGATCTGAAATAACTGGATGGTGAAACTTGCCAGCCAACCTGAAAACGAAGGCGAAGCCATTCAGGCATTTTTGAAAGTCAGGACAATCCTTCGCAAAGAAACATAATTTCTATTGTTGAAAATATACTTTTGGCAAGCAGTAGGCATTTGGAATTAAATGTGGAGTGGAGCTTTATACAGTGGGGGAAAAAAGTATTTAGTCAGCCACCAATTGTGCAAGTTCTCCCACTTAAAAAGATGAGAGAGGCCTGTAATTTTCATCATAGGTACACGTCAACTATGACAGACAAAATGAGATTTTTTTTCTCCAGAAAATCACATTGTAGGATTTTTTATGAATTTATTTGCAAATTATGGTGGAAAATAAGTATTTGGTCAATAACAAAAGTTTCTCAATACTTTGTTATATACCCTTTGTTGGCAATGACACAGGTCAAAAGTTTTCTGTAAGTCTTCACAAGGTTTTCACACACTGTTGCTGGTATTTTGGCCCATTCCTCCATGCAGATCTCCTCTAGAGCAGTGATGTTTTGGGGCTGTCGCTGGGCAACACAGACTTTCAACTCCCTCCAAAGATTTTCTATGGGGTTGATATCTGGAGACTGGCTAGGCCACTCCAGGACCTTGAAATGCTTCTTACGAAGCCACTCCTTCGTTGCCCGGGCAGTGTGTTTGGGATCATCGTCATGCTGAAAGACCCAGCCACGTTTCATCTTCAATGCCCTTGCTGATGGAAGGAGGTTTTCACTCAAAATCTCACGATACATGGCCCCATTCATTCTTTCCTTTACACGGATCAGTCGTCCTGGTCCCTTTGCAAAAAAACAGCCCCAAAGCATGATGTTTCCACCCCCATGCTTCACAGTAGGTATGGTGTTCTTTGGATGCAACTCAGCATTCTTTGTCCTCCAAACACGACGAGTTGAGTTTTTACCAAAAAGTTATATTTTGGTTTCATCTGACCATATGACATTCTCCCAATCCTCTTCTGGATCATCCAAATGCACTCTAGCAAACTTCAGACGGGCCTGGACATGTACTGGCCTAAGCAGGGGGACACGTCTGGCACTGCAGGATTTGAGTCCCTGGCGGCGTAGTGTGTTACTGATGGTAGGCTTTGTTACTTTGGTCCCAGCTCTCTGCAGGTCATTCACTAGGTCCCCCCGTGTGGTTCTGGGATTTTTGCTCACCGTTCTTGTGATCATTTTGACCCCACGGGGTGAGATCTTGCGTGGAGCCCCAGATCGAGGGAGATTATCAGTGGTCTTGTATGTCTTCCATTTCCTAATAATTGCTCCCACAGTTGATTTCTTCAAACCAAGCTGCTTACCTATTGCAGATTCAGTCTTCCCAGCCTGGTGCAGGTCTACAATTTTGTTTCTGGTGTCCTTTGACAGCTCTTTGTGGAGTTTGGAGTGTGACTGTTTGAGGTTGTGGACAGGTGTCTTTTATACTGATAACAAGTTCAAACAGGTGCCATTAATACAGGTAACGAGTGGAGGACAGAGGAGCCTCTTAAAGAAGAAGTTACAGGTCTGTGAGAGCCAGAAATCTTGCTTGTTTGTAGGTGACCAAATACTTATTTTCCACCATAATTTGCAAATAAATTCATAAAAAATCCTACAATGTGATTTTCTGGATTTTTTCTCCTCAATTTGTCTGTCATAGTTGACGTGTACCTATGATGAAAATTACAGGCCTCTCTCATCTTTTTAAGTGGGAGAACTTGCACAATTGGTGGCTGACTAAATACTTTTTTCCCCCACTGTAGTTACGCGGTGACATCACGTGCCCTTCCGTACCTTCAAAATGATTCGGCAATCAGACACAATTAGACACAAATAAAAAGACACCCCTGTCAAACAGATAAAATGTTGATCTTTAGAAAATGTCTCCTGTGTCTGCCGTTTTTTCTTTACACATGTCGCAGTAATTTTTTTCTTTACAAAATGTGCTTTTGTCTAAATAAACCTTCCTACTGAAGGGAGGGAACTTTTCTGAGGCTGCCTGAGCTATTTTAAAGGGGAACCGCACCCACTGATTCGGCCTCGGTTTTTGGCTAGCTCCTCAAGAAATGCCGGCGGGCGGCCATGACAGTAGTCAAACGTGAGTTGACTTGGGGGTGTTGTTTGATGTGGGTGTTTCTTGGGTGTTATAACGAGTTTTGATAAAATATTCATTAAATGGGCTCCCGAGTGGCGCGGCGGTCTAAGGCACTCAGTGCTTGAGGCGTCACTACAGACCCCCCTGGTTCGATTCCAGGCTGTATCACAACCGGCCGTGATTGGGAGTCCCGTAGGGCGGCGCACAATTGGCCCAGCGTCGTCCGGGTTTGGCCGGTGTAGGCCGTCCTTGTAAATAAGAAGTTGTTCTTAACTGACTTGCCTAGTTAAATAAAGGTTAAATAAAAAAAAATAAAAAAATGTGTGTAAACTCCTAGGCTGTAGGAGGGACAGAGGACAAGGACACACCATGTGTTAGTGGTGTCACGAGTGAGTAACAGAAAGTCAGTGTGCCAAGATAGATTGGGGGGGCCACTGTTGCTAATCTTAGGATGGGGTGCGTGATGGAATGGCCTGGCTAGGGTGTCACATGACACCAAGGAGGTGGATGATATGGTGTTGGGTGAGTGACACTTAATAATGGTTAGCAACTAAAAGTAGATTGGAAGGGCATTATATGAGCTGAGAGATTTGGTATGGAAGTCAGTCATATGACAAGAGGCAAAGCACGTTCATCTTGTTATATGATCCAGTACTGAAATAAATGTAAATCAAACTTCCAGCTGAGTGTCGATTGATCTCTTGCATCCTGAACTTCTCAATACCAGAAACTCATCATAACATTGGGTGTGTCCTTGCCACCACTAAGATGTCAGATGTCGCCTTGCCGTATGTTTGCACTCTGTACTACAGCCCCTTGAAGTCTGTGCTGGAGGTCTGTCCTGGAGATCTGTCCTGGAGGTCTGTCCTGGAGGTCTGTCCTGAAGTCTGCATCGTTATGCTTGCCTTGTTGTAATTCCAGAGAGCAAACTTGTAGTAGCAACACGACATCTGCAAAGTCAGTGGCCCACTTCGCATTTTGCTAAATATTTTTCTAGCTGGGTAGGCATGTAACTTAATGCAAGTATATTAGCTGAATTTCTAATTATAAAAGTTATTAGCATTTGTCAATAACGTTGTCATGTTAATATCATAACATTTCTGATAAAGTTCAGAACATTTAGGCTAAAGGTTATTACATTTAGTTTGTCTGTCACTGTCTCTCCACCCCAGTGAGGATCGGGATCTGGTCTCCAGAGCCACCCAGAGTTTCTGCCAGAAGACCCCGGTGTGCTCCCCCAGTGAGGATGGGGATCTGGTCTCCAGAGCCACCCAGAGTTTCTGCCAGAAGACCCCGGTGTGCTCCCCCAGTGAGGATGGGGATCTGGTCTCCAGAGCCACCCAGAGTTTCTGCCAGAAGACCCCGGTGTGCTCCCCCAGTGAGGATGGGGATCTGGTCTCCAGAGCCACCCAGAGTTTCTGCCAGAAGACCCCGGTGTGCTCCCCCAGTGAGGATGGGGATCTGGTCTCCAGAGCCACCCAGAGTTTCTGCCAGAAGACCCCGGTGTGCTCCCCCAGTGAGGATGGGGATCTGGTCTCCAGAGCCACCCAGAGTTTCTGCCAGAAGACCCCGGTGTGCTCCCCCAGTGAGGATGGGGATCTGGTCTCCAGAGCCACCCAGAGTTTCTGCCAGAAGACCCCGGTGTGCTCCCCCAGTGAGGATGGGGATCTGGTCTCCAGAGCCACCCAGAGTTTCTGCCAGAAGACCCCGGTGTGCTCCCCCAGTGAGGATGGGGATCTGGTCTCCAGAGCCACCCAGAGTTTCTGCCAGAAGACCCCGGTGTGCTCCCCCAGTGAGGATGGGGATCTGGTCTCCAGAGCCACCCAGAGTTTCTGCCAGAAGACCCCGGTGTGCTCCCCCAGTGAGGATGGGGATCTGGTCTCCAGAGCCACCCAGAGTTTCTGCCAGAAGACCCCGGTGTGCTCCCCAGCTCTGGGCCAGCTCAGGTAGGTCTGTCTCTTCAGCAGCCTCCTCATGTGGTGGTAGGAAGATAGCTGCTGCTCTGGGATCTCCTCCAGAAACACCAGGACCAACACGTCCTTCTGCTCGTCAAACAGAGTAGAGTAGAAAGTCTTTATGAAGTATACAGTATATGTGTCTTGGAGTGTAAATATGTAGGTGTGTAGATGTGTATGTATGTAGGTGTGTAGATGTGAAGGTATGTAGGTGTGTAGATGTGTAGGTGTGTAGATGTGTAGGTGTGTAGATGTGAAGGTATGTAGGTGTGTAGATGTGTAGGTGTGTAGATGTGTAGGTGTGTAGATGTGAAGGTATGTAGGTGTGTAGATGTGTAGGTGTGTAGATGTGTAGGTATGTAGGTGTGTAGATGTGTAGGTGTGTAGATGTGAAGGTATATAGGTGTGTAGATGTGAAGGTATGTAGGTGTGTAGGTGTGTAGGTGTGTAGATGTGTAGGTATGTAGGTGTGTAGATGTGTAGGTGTGTAGGTGTGTAGGTGTGTAGATGTGTAGGTATGTAGGTGTGTAGATGTGTAGGTGTGTAGATGTGAAGGTATATAGGTGTGTAGATGTGTAGGTATGTAGGTGTGTAGGTGTGTAGATGTGAAGGTATGTAAGTATGTAGATGTGAAGGTATGTAGGTGTGTATGTGTGTAGGTATGTAGGTGTGTAGGTATGTAGATGTGTAGATGTGGTAGGTGTGTAGGTGCATATAGGTAATTGAAGATTGTTAGACCCACCTGGTCACCTGTATCTCTCTGGAGCACCACTCACTCTCCAGATAGCGAGAGAGAGAGAGTACCACTCACTTTCCAGATAGCGAGAGAGAGAGAGCACCACTCACTCTCCAGATAGCGAGAGAGACAGTACCACTCACTCTCCAGATAGCGAGAGAGAGAGTACCACTCACTCTCCAGATAGCGAGAGAGAGAGCACCACTCACTCTCCAGATAGCGAGAGAGAGAGAGAGAGAGCACCACTCACTCTCCAGATAGCGAGAGAGAGAGAGCACCACTCACTCTCCAGATAGCGAGAGAGAGAGAGCACCACTCACTCTCCAGATAGCAATGGCTGATGGCCCTGCGGCTCCTGTAGATGGCGTCTGTGATGTTTTCTATGGTAGGTTTGCCTGGCTGGAAGTCCCGGTGGTGCAGACACAGCGTCCAGCCGTGCTGCCCCTCCAGCTATGGCAGCAGCTCTCTCAGGACCCAGGGAAGCTCCCTCAGGACCCAGGGCAGCTCCCTCAGGACCCAGGGAAGCTCCCTCAGGACCCAGGGCAGCTCTCTCAGGACCCAGGGAAGCTCCCTCAGGACCCAGGGCAGCTCTCTCAGGACCCAGGGAAGCTCCCTCAGGACCCAGGGCAGCTCCCTCAGGACCCAGGGAAGCTCCCTCAGGACCCAGGGCAGCTCCCTCAGGACCCAGGGCAGCTCCCTCAGGACCCAGGGAAGCTCCCTCAGGACCCAGGGCAGCTCCCTCAGGACCCAGGGCAGCTCCCTCAGGACCCAGGGAAGCTCCCTCAGGACCCAGGGAAGCTCCCTCAGGACCCAGGGCAGCTCCCTCAGGACCCAGGGAAGCTCTCTCAGGACCCAGGGCAGCTCCCTCAGGACCCAGGGCAGCTCCCTCAGGACCCAGGGCAGCTCCCTCAGGACCCAGGGAAGCTCCCTCAGGACCCAGGGCAGCTCCCTCAGGACCCAGGGCTCATCCAGGGTGTTTTAGGAGATGAAGACGTCCTACTGATTAGCTGCACGCCTGTTCCTCCACTTGGGGTCGTAGAGATAAGCCAGGAAGAGATAGCAGGCATAGAAAACTTGCCATCTCAGAAGATGGTAGATGAAGGACCCCAGCAGGGTTGGGAGGACCATTGAAGCGGTGGAGAGGAAGTAGAAGAAGCCTACGTCTGCCGAACAGGTGTGGGTGTCAAGGTCCAACAGGATAGATTGAGCGGATATTTGCAGAGAGTCAACAACTTGTGTTAGGCTGTCATTCATCACCCACTGGATGAACCAAGCATTGCTGCAGTCACAACTGAAATAGTTATTATTCATGTCCGTGTAATAATATAATATGTCATTTAGCAGACGCTTTTATCCAAAGCGACTTACAGTCGTGCGTGCATACATTTTTGTGTATGGGTGGTCCCGGGGATCGAACCCACTACCTTGGCGTTACAAGCGCCGTGCTCTACCAGCTGAGCTACAGAGGACCACGTAAGTCAGAGAAGGAATGCATCACTGTCTCATTAATGGCTGTAAATTAATTTTTTTCTTACCTGCAAGTCATTGACTTGAAACAGGTTGGCTCATATAAGGACATCTAGATTTGGAAATGTTGACAGATAGATTGGCCTGAGTTTGGGATTGGGTGAAACAGCTCTGGAGTGAGGGTTGTAGTTATAATGTTGCTAATGTCAAGGTACCTCAACCATGGTGTGCATACGAATGTGTCCGGGTGCAGATACTCAATATTAAATATTCCCTGCCCTGATTGTTAAAGATTTCAAACAGTCAAGAAAGTTTGACGGTAGATTATGCATTCCTTCTGGACGCTGGCTGAAGAGATCCAGATATTAGAGAGATGACAAGTTAGAGGGGGGGGGGGGGGGGGTTCAGCTTACTATCATTTTCATATGTGATACGGTTGGAATTAATATACATGGTTCTTAATCGTGTTAGTCCTTCAAAGACTCGATCTCTAATTGCTCCTGAAGGGATTTTATTTGCAGCCAGAGTGAGGGGTTATAAGGTTGACCAATCCCTCAAAGGCCCCATTTTCCAATTTGATTGTCAATTAAAGCCAAATTGTTGAGTGATTTAAAAAACTTTTCAAGTCTTCTTTATTGATGGAGCTTAGCTTATTTCCATTCAACTGCAAGGTCTCTAGTTTTTTGCAAATCATTCTTGAAAGCATAATTCAAGGTCAGGATGCGATTTCCTCTTTAAGGCCTTCAAAATCCTGGAAGACACATCTTATTGTGTTAAAGAACGAGTTGTATGGGTCCTGTAAGATTGGCAAAATCTGAGCAATCCAGAGTATTGATGTTATTGAAGCTGAGATCTAAGATATTTAGAGTGGGGGAGATTCTCATCATCATTCCATTAGTTTTGTCTTGCCCCTTGTCCTTGTGGGTGATTGTTTAATGTGAGGAGAGAGTAGCTCGGTTGAGCTCTGTGTATTTTGTATTGCCGGGGTATATTTTCCCCGTGTGCCTGTTTGGTTCCAGTGCGCCTGTTTTGCGCACTGGACTGTTTGACGCTATCCTGCGTAACTCTGTATTCCGGAATAAATCCTGTTATTCTGTGATTTACCCTCCTGCGCCTGACTCCTTCAAATCACCCATCACAACTGAGATGGTGGTGAGTTGGTTATAACCCAGGTCCAGTCCCTGCAGGGGTCACAAGGTGCAGGAAAGCTCTGTCTTCAACGTGAGAGATCACATTAGAGGACAGGTTCAAGAATGTGACGACTGATACATCTTTGAAATCAAACTCTTCGATCTTTGAAATGTTATTTATAGAAATGTCTAAAGATCTCTCCATTTTTTGGAATGTCCTCTGGTATGGTTTGGAGGTTCCTTTTGTCTGCAGAGTACATTCATCTTAATAGTTCTGCAGTGTTCCCCCCCCCCCCCCCCCCCTATTGGATCAACAAGAACCTAGACAGACAGCAGAAAAATATCCACTTTCCCCTTCCTGATGTGGTTAT
>NW_028160284.1:0-12500 GCF_964263955.1 Coregonus lavaretus | reverse complement strand
TTGTGTGTGTTTGAGTACACAGTAAAAGAGTGGAGGTGATGGTTAACTGCTCCCCTGCTGGTCTCTGACTCAAGGGCTATTCCCTCCATCTATTCTCTACATAGTGCACTACACAACTTGATTAATCCCATAAGGGACATGATTAATCCCATAAGGGAAATGATTCATCCCAGAAGGGACTTGTTTCATCCCATAAGAGACTTGATTAATCCCATACGGGACATGATTCATCACATAATATACTTGATTCATCCCATAAGGGACATGATTCATCCCATAAGGGACATGATTAATATCATAAGGGACATGATTCATCTCATAAGGGACTTGATTCATCCCATAAGGGACATGATTCATCCCGTAAGGGACTTGATTCATCCCATAAGGGACATGATTCATCCCATAAGGGACTTGATTCATCCCATAAGGGACATGATTCATCCCATAAGGGACTTTATTCATCCCATAAGGGACATGATTCATCCCGTAAGGGACATGATTCATCCCATAAGGGACATGATTCATCCCATAAGGGACTTGATTCATCCCATAAGGGACATGATTCATCCCATAAGGGACTTTATTCATCCCATAAGGGACATGATTCATCCCATGAGGGACTGTTGTACTAAAAGGATATTTAGTACAATACATACATTGCCTTCGGAAAGTATTCAGACCCCTTGACTTTTTCCACATTTTGTTACGTTACAGCCTTATTCTAAAATTGATTAAATATATATTTTTTAAATTCTCATTCATCTACACACAATACCCAATAATGACAAAGCGAAAAAATGGTTTTTAGAAATGTTTGCAAATGTATTAACAATAAAAACAGAAATACCTTATTTACATAAGTATTCAGACCCTTTGCTTTGAGACTCGAAATTGAGCTCAGTTGCATCCTGTTTCCATTGATCATCCTTGAGATGTTTCTATAACTTGATTGGAGTCCACCGGTGATAAATTCAATTGATTGGGCATGATTTGGAAAGGCACACACCTGTATATATAAGGTCCCACAGTTGACAGTGCATGTCAGACCAAAAACCAAACCATGAGGTCGAAGGAATTGTCTGTAGAGCTCCGATACAGGATTGTGTTGAGGCACAGATCTGGGGAAGGGTACCAAAAAATGTCTGCAGCATTGAAGGTCACCAAGAACACAGTGGCCTCCATCATTCTTAAATGGAAGAAGTTTAGAACCCCTAAGACTCTTCCTAGAGCTGGCCACCCGGCCAAACTGAGCAATCGGGGGAGAAGGGCCTTGGTCAGGGAGGTGAACTAGAACCCGATGGTCACTCTGACAGAGCTCCAGAGTTCCTCTGTGGAGATGGGAGAACCTTCCAGAAGGACAACCATCTCTGCAGCACTCCACCAATAAGGCCTTTATAGTAGAGCGGCCAGATGGAAGCCACTCCTCAGTAAAAGGAACATGACAGTCCGCTTGGAGTTTGCCAAAAGGCACCTAAAGACTCTCAGACCATGAGAAAGATTCTCTGGTCTGAAGAAACCAAGACTGAACTCTTTGGCCTGAATGCCAAGCATCAAGTCTGGAGGAAACCTGGCACCATCCCTACAGTGAAGCATGGTGGTGGCAGTATCATGCTGTGGGGATGTTTTTCTGTGGTAGGGACTGGGAGACTAGTCCAGATCGATGCAAAAATGAACGGAGCAAAGTACAGAGAGATCCTTGATGAAAACCTGCTCCAGAGCGCTCACGACCTCAGACTGGGGCGAAGGTTCACCTTCCAACAGGACAACGACCCTAAGCACACAGCCAAGACAACGCAGTAGTGGCTTCGGGACAAGTCTCTGAATGTCCTTGAATGGCCCAGCCAGAGCCCGGACTTGAACCCGATCGAACATCTCTGGAGAGACCTGAAAATAGCTGTGCAGCGACGCTCCCCATACAACCTCGCAGAGCTTGAGAGGATCTGCAGAGAAGAATGGGAGAAACTCCCCAAATACAGGTGTGCCAACCTTGTAGCGTCATACCCAAGAAGACTCGATGCTGTAATCGCTGCCAAAGTTGCTTCAACAAAGTACTGTGTAAAGTGTCTGAATACTTATGTAAATGTGATATTTCAGTTTTTTATTTTTAATAAATTAGCAAACATTTCTAAAAACCTGTTTTTTGCTTTGTTATTATGGGGTATTGTGTGTAGATTAATGAGGGAAAAAAAGGTTAATCTATTTTAGAATAAGGCTTTAACGTAACAAAATGTGGAAAACGTAAAGGTGTCTGAATACTGTCCAATGGCACTGTGTAGGGAATAGGGTGATATTTGGGACTGAGAGAGATGACTCATCCCCCCCCCCCCCAGTCTTTAGTCAGTAGTACATCAGTAATTAAACTCCAGGTAGAGTTTGCAGATCAGTAGTTTATACAGCAGACACATATACTATACGACGCCTTCTATTCACGCCCACTCCACATTATGATAGTTTGAAATGTCTTCATGACATGTGAACACAATAGCCTTCAGCTGGTTCCTCCTCTCCTTTCCTCCAAACAGCAACACTGACATTAAAGAATTGGACAGCTTTAAGCAAATTCCCAGTACGCCTTCCCCTATATTGCTTTTACCTGTCCACGTGTTCACATCAGTGCAGCAGAAGGACAGGGGACAAGGAGAGGAAGTCGCTGTACACAACTAACATGCATCCTATGATCAGAGGTGTACACATAAACACATAAACAAATACACATAAACAATGTGACCTGCTGAAACGGTGGCCGTTAAAAGTGCTAATCTCTCTCACCTCAGTTCACTGCTCACTACTGTCTATACTGTCACTACTGTCTATAGTCTGTTAATGGTTAATGGTCATTGGTGGACAATAATAGCTTGGAATAAATGGACCAATTAGAGAGGAGGTTGTTTGTTCTGGGTGTGAAAATAGAACACATACAGGTTGCCTGGCGACCAAGAGTGCTAGTAATTGTAGAGAGGTAACGGGTGTGATGTTCAATGGGGGCAGATGTGTGTACGCACATGAGCAAACACACCCGCTATAATCATGTGATAATACAGTATATTCATGTATAAATTGTACGTATAAAATTCTGCACAGATTGTTTTACCCTCTTGGGAGATAAAGTGTTATTGAGTAAAACTGGCCTTCCTAAGTGTTGTAAAATGACATGAGAAAAGTCAATTTCCTGCAGTGGCTGTACAGTGAGGGAAAAAAGTATTTGATCCCCTGCTGATTTTGTACGTTTGTCCACTGACAAAGACATGATCAGTCTATAATTTTAATGGCAGGTTTATTTGAACAGTGAGAGACAGAATAACAACAACAAAAATCCAGAAAAACGCATGTCAAAAATGTTATAAATTGATTTGCATTTTAATGAGGGAAATAAGTATTTGGCCCCTCTGCAAAACATGACTTAGTACTTGGTGGCAAAACCCTTGTTGGCAATCACAGAGGTCAAACGTTTATTGTAGTTGGCCACCAGGTTTGCACACATCTCAGGAGGGATTTTGTCCCACTCCTCTTTGCAGATCTTCTCCAAGTCATTAAGGCTTCGAGGCTGACATTTGGCAACTCGAACCTTCAGCTCCCTCCACAGATTTTCTATGGGATTAAGGTCTGGAGACTGGCTAGGCCACTCCAGGACCTTAATGTGCTTCTTCTTGAGCCACTCATTTGTTGCCTTGGCCGTGTGTTTTGGGTCATTGTCATGCTGGAATACCCATCCACAACCCATTTTCAATGCCCTGGCTGAGGGAAGAGGTTTTCACCCAAGATTTGACGGTACATGGCACCGTCCATCGTCCCTTTGATGCGGTGAAGTTGTCCTGTCCCCTTAGCAGAAAAACACCCCCAAAGCATAATGTTTCCACCTCCATGTTTGACAGTGGGGATGGTGTTCTTGGGGTCATAGGCAGCATTCCTCCTCCTCCAAACACGGCGAGTTGAGTTGATGCCAAAGAGCTCCATTTTGGTCTCATCTGACCACAACACTTTCACCCAGTTCTCCTCTGAATCATTCAAATGTTCATTGGCAAACTTCAGATGGGCATGTATATGTGCTTTCTTGAGCAGGGGGACCTTGCGGGTGCTGCAAGATTTCAGTCCTTCACGGCGTAGTGTGTTACCAATTGTTTTCTTGGTGACTATGGTCCCAGCTGCCTTGAGATCATTGACAAGATCCTCCCGTGTAGTTCTGGGCTGATTCCTCACCGTTCTCAGGATCATTGCAACTCCACGAGGTGAGATCTTGCATGTAGCCCCAGGCCGAGGGAGATTGACAGTTCTTTTGTGTTTCTTCCATTTGCGAATAATCGCACCAACTGTTGTCACCTTCTCACCAAACTGCTTGGCGGTGGTCTTGTAGCCCATTCCAGCCTTGTGTAGGTCTACAATCTTGTCCCTGACATCCTTGGAGAGGTCTTTGGTCTTGGCCATGGTGGAGAGTTTGGAATCTGATTGATTGCTTCTGTGGACAGGTGTCTTTTATACAGGTAACAAGCTGAGATTATGAGCACTCCCTTTAAGAGTGTGCTCCTAATCTCAGCTCGTTACCTGTATAAAAGACACCTGGGAGCCAGAAATCTTTCTGATTGAGAGGGGGTCAAATACTTATTTCCCTCATTAAAATGCAAATCAATTTATAACATTTTTGACATGCGTATTTCTGGATTTTTTTGTTGTTATTCTGTCTCTCTCTCTGGTCACCCCATGGGGAATCTCTTCCCGATGGCTGGGCCCTTCCACTTGGACAGGGTGGCAGGCACCTTCCCCTCCCCTGCTCCAGGTGCCTTCGTAACAGCCTCCCCCATCTCCCTGTCCTCCTCCCTGTGCCCCCCCCCCCCCGTCCCTCCCTTCCTTCCACACTCCACCCCTCCCTTCTTCTCCCTCTCCCTCTCCCTCTCCCTCTCCCTCTGATATAGCCTCTCTTTCCATCGGCTCCTGGAGAAGGAGGCCCGCCACAGTCAGACCTGACCCCAGGCAGGTGAGGCTGATCCCGGCCGCCACACAGTGGTGCAGCCCCCTGTTGAAGCTGACAGCCTGGGTGTCTATGAAGAGGAGGTCCCCCTCCCCGAAGGACTCAATCCTGGTGGGGCCAGAGTAGCCTACGGACAGACTGACCAGACCACAGGTCACCATCAGGAGACCACGGGTCAGAGAGACTTGAGAGAGAGGGAAAGAAAGAGGGGGAGAGATGAGAGAGAGAAAGAAAGGGGGGAGAGAGCGAGAGGGAGAGAGAGGGGGGGGGGGGGTGAGAGGGTAGGAACAGAGAAAGAGAGGGTAGAGACAGAGGTAGAGAAAGAGAGGGTAGAGAGAGAGCGAGAGAGAGAGAGTGAGGGTAGAGACAGAGGTAGAGAAAGAGAGGGTAGAGAGAGAGCGAGAGAGAGAGAGAGAGTGAGGGTAGAGACAGAGGTAAATAAAGAGAGAGAGGGTAGAGACAGAGGTAGAGAGAGAGAATAGAGGGTAGAGAGAGAGAGTGAGAGAGAAAGAGAAAGAGAGAGAGTGCGAGAGAGGGAGGGAGAGAGGGAGGGAGGGAGGAGGGGAGTTGAGAGACATAAATACACTGTACAAAAATATAAACTCAAAAGGCAACAATTTCAACGATTTCACTGAGTTACAGTTCATATAAGGAAATGAGTCAATTGAAATAAAATCATTTTCAGCTTCCAGGAATTGTGTACAGATCCTTGCGACATGGGGCTGTGCATTATCATACTGAAACATGAGGTGATGGCATGGATGAATTGCACGTCAATGGGCCTCAGGATCTCATCACGGTATCTCTGTGCATTCAAATTGGCATCGATAAAATGCAATTGTGTTCGTTGTCCGTAGCTTATGCCTGCCCATACCATAACCCCACCGCCACCATGGGGCACTCTGTTCACAATGTTGACATCAGCAAACCGCTCGCCCACATGACGCCGGTACAGTTGAAACCAAGATTCATCCGTGAAGAGAACACGTCTCCAGTGTGTCAGTACCTTTCGAAGGTGAGCATTTGTCCACTGAAGTCAGTTACGACGCCGAACTGCAGTCAGGTCAAGACCCTGGTGAGGACGACGAGCACGCAGATGAACTTCCCTGAGATGGTTTCTGACAGTTTGTGCAGAATTTTTTTCGGTTGTGCTAACCCACAGTTTGATCAGCTGTCCGGGTGCCTGGTCTCAGACAATCCCACAGGTGAAGAAGCCGGATGTGGAGGTCCTGGGCTGGTGCGGTTACACATGGTCTGCGGTTGTGAGGCCGTTTGGACGTACTGCCAAATTCTCTAAAACGACGTTTGAGGCAGCTTATGGTAGAGAAATGAGCATTCAATTATCTGGCAACAGCTCTGGTGGACATTCCTGTAGTCAGCATGCCAATTGCACACTCCCTCAAAACTTGAGACATCGGTGGCATTGTGTTGTGTGACAGAACTGCATATTTTAGAGTGGCCTTTTATTGTCACCAGCACAAGGTGCACCTGTGTAATGATCATGCTGTTTAGTCAGCTTCTTGATATGCCACACTTGTCAGGTGGATGGATTATCTTGGTAAATGAGTAATTCTCACTAACAGGGATGTAAACAAATTTGTACACAAAATTTGAGAGAAAAAAGCTTTTTTGCTATCTTTTATTTGAGCTCATTAAACACTTTACATGTTGCGTTTATATTTTTCTTCAGTGTACTGTATATAGAGAGACAGAGAGAGGAGGTCAAACAGTCACTGACAGTGCATTATTTATCTACCTTCCAGAGTAACCGATCACAGTGGGAGGCTGGTGGGAGGACCTATAGGAGGACGGGCTCATTGGAATGGCTGAAATTGAATAACTGGAACACCAGCCTCCACTGATTCAACATCATTCCATGGTGAGTAATCTTGGCACCCTGTACCAAATAATAATACCTGCTGTATAAGTGTGTAATTCAAACTAAGATTCTATGGAAAGCAATAAAAAAACAAATGCACAGGAACCTGCCTCAGATGCAGACCCTGAGTCACAGGCCTCAGCGCACGACGCCATCACACCTCACACACCTGGAGAAACACACACACATAGAGACACATGAAGACTCACACACACACACACACACACACACACACACACACACACACACACACACACACACACACACACACGTAACAGTACTCTTCTGTCCCTCTCCTCGCCCCAACCTGGGCTTGAACCAGGGACCCTCTGAACACATCGACAACAGCCACCCTCGAATCACCGTTACCCGTCGCTCCACAGAAGCCGCGGCCCTTGCAGAGCAAGGGAAACAACTACTTCAAGGTCTCAGAGTGAGTGACATCACCGATTGAAACGCCACTAGCGCGCACCGCTCACTAGCTACCCATTTCACACAGTTACACACACACTCTCAATTGTAGTTGTCTTTCCTTAACTGTTTCCAAGGCCCTCAGACACACATCAAACTGTCTCTGTGTCTCCTGCTACCTACAGTAGCTGTCTCCTGCTTTAAACTGGTTTAGAATGTAGACTACCTACAGTAGCTGTCTCCTGCTTTAAACTGTAGACTACATACAGTGCCTACTATCTAGTATGAAAGCACACCTCATCTAGCAACTGTTCCCTCTACAATATCCACCATATTCCTAAAAGGGGCAATCTGCAATTGCTACATCCATTTTTGGACATATAAATTAATTATATGTACCCATTGACTGTTGAAGAATATAACTTATAAATGCCTCATGAGCTTAGTTCAACTGTCATACTCGATCAGAACCCAGAAATATAAGCTGATTTTACTCCAATGTTTGTAAACAAACTAAATGTAAACAAACAGCCTCAAAACATGGTTCAAACTATATTTGTGACATCATGAATGGTCAGTCCTTGCGTCCATAGCTCTGTCTATGAATTTGAGAGTGAGGACGCTTTGGTATATCCCATATAGCTTCAACTGCTGATTGCCACTTTAAGTCTTCAGTATTCCCTTCTCCTTCTCCTCAGTGTCATCAAGCGACGGCAGAAGGGGATCTCTGTCTGTGTAGGGTGACGCCATGACGCTAAGGCCCAAGAGTTGATAGCCACCCACCGATGAGTCACACACACACACACACGCACACGCACACGCACACGCACACTCACACTCACACACAAACACACACTCAGACAGAGGCAGATGTACACAGATAGTCTATTTACTTCTGACTTGAATGGCTTTAGTGAGAACGCAATGGCTACACAAGAGACTTACTCAAAACACTAGATAAGATGCGTTGTGTGCAACACTGTCAAGATAACTAGCTCATCCATTATTAGCGCTATCGTCAGAAAGTATGATTTGTCATGAAAAGAGCCAGACGTGCAACACAACATATTAAATGTAATACATTTAGATACCTGACTGGTTGTCATCAGCCAACTCATAGGCTTCTTTTCCCACATCGTTTTTTCAGATTAAAGACCGCAAGACTAAATGTCGATAAAATGATACATTTTCGCAGCAGTGAGGTTTTATTTTGCCGACTGTACCACATACTGTATACTGTTTCTCTTCCATTCTGACTGACTGATGCGCTATCCGTGGTGCTGAAACGGACCATTCTACCCACAAACACAGCGGTAGACAGAAGATAATGTAGTGTCTCATCTATTTTCCCCAATCATCATTGTGAAATTAAATGCTATAAAATGCAGTTTTCACAACTCTCGAGAAACTCCTGGCAAAACCTGTCTACATTTAACATGAACGACAAGTTCATTATAGGCTATTTAGACTAAAATGCTGAGGTCATTTTCGCAATCTTACCCGGCCCGGAGTGCTCGCTTCCCCGCCGCCGTCGTACTAGAGTCCCATTGCCAAACGAGCTCTCGCAACCGGTGAATGTACAACCGGTGAATGTACACTTGACTTAACGTCAACAGTCAACTTGCAATAAAGCGCCTATGCGCATGCGCACAACTCCAACCCATTCGTTATCAGAAGAACCCGGTTGCCACAAAATCATAATTAAGGCTCAACCCCTCCTATTTATACAATGAATCTTCTTAAAATAAGATTTTAAACTTAACCCTAACCTTAACCATAACCACATTGCTAACCTTATGCCTAACCCTAACCTTAAATTAAGACCAAAAAGCAGAGTTTTGTTTTCATGAATTATTATGATATATACAATAAAAATATATATATATTGCCAATTTTGACTTTGAGTCTGTGCTAACTTGTGACAACCGAAGAGCCAATGTTGTTATCTCAGTTGAAGAGCTTGCCTCTCACTTTCGTTATGACACCACACACGCTGTCAATCAAATTAAAGACGACAAAAACTCTCTGATATCTGCTTCCATATATAGCTTAGATGTTCAACAATGACATTTCCTTCTAAAACTTACCTCGACACTCTGGCAGTTCCTTCCAGCGACTATGGCTGCAGCACATTGCGTTGGCCGGGTGATGGTGAGTTGAAATCAAACTCACCACAGGTTGTGTCGAATATCGAACTCCAAACCTTCCACTGACCACAGAGTCACTGACTAGACCTGTAGAGTAGGAACCCTATGGGAGACAGAGAGACCGACACACACACACACACACACACACACACACACACACACACACACACACACACACAAACACACACACACCCAGTACTGAGTCACATCCTGATTATGTGGGTT
Source organism: Coregonus lavaretus (assembly GCF_964263955.1). Classification (NCBI taxonomy): domain Eukaryota; kingdom Metazoa; phylum Chordata; class Actinopteri; order Salmoniformes; family Salmonidae; genus Coregonus; species Coregonus lavaretus. The sequence goes on along the minus strand of NW_028160284.1, from coordinate 2,875 downwards.
ATGTAAATATTTCACTATGTCCTGGCCATGTATAATACATACAGTGTGTAATAACCTGAAACAGTGATAAAACACTTCCCACAGGAAAACAACAACAAAACACTTCCCACAGGAAAACAACAACAAAACACTTCCCACAGGAAAACAACAACAAAACACTTCCCACAGGAAAACAACAACAAAACACATGGCCTGCTTCCCAAATGGCACCCTTGCACCCTTCCCAAATGGCACCCTTGCACCCTTGCGAAGCAGTCGTCATTTAGGGAGGAAATGAACAGAACAGTGAATATCTTTCCAAGAAGAGTAAAGGGAAGCTTGGGTACCAGAATGTTTCCGCATTCAACAAATGTAATTATTCATCGTCATGACAACAACTTTTAAATTTTTTATCTAACTGTTTATTCAGTTGATTGTTGGTCTGGATCACGACTGTACTACTGGGTGTTAAGATCAGGTGATCATGGTGTACCCCTATCAGATACTAGGATGTCGTTGTTGTTGTTGTTCAAGTGTAAACCCCATTCCATAACCCATGGTTTATAGGGTTCAGGGATAAGAGGTGATCCTGGCTGCTGATTGGCTGGTGGATAATGATGACACTTCCTGGTGATTGTCTAGATTAAGATGGGATGATTTCATTGAATTATATTAGGCTATTGTAGAGACAGAGGGGACCACCATTGCGTGGCTTGAACCAGCTACAGTACAAGCACTGAATGGTCTGTATTATGTAATAAGTTCCAGACCTCTTAGTAGAGATTGTAGGAAGCCTACATAAGGAAATGAAACACTTAATCATAAAGAACACATATCAGTAGGAATCAATTGATTGATTTCAGTAATGAACATTGTCAGTGAGCATGTCAACAAGGGGACACAACAGTCTCTCTCTCTGTCTCTCTCTGTCTCAAGGCGTCTGTTATATGACCATATCATGGCCTGCTGCTCTGGGTGTGTTTTCTACAGACAGTGGCTGTCACCAATCACAGCACACAGACAGGCCAACCACTGGGGCTCTGTGTAGGGACTGCAGAGTTAATCCATTCCCTCATTATGGCAGGAAGAAGCTACTGAGGCAGAACCACTATCATTACAGTTTCTCTCTCTCTTTCTCCTCTCTCTCTTCTCTCATTGTGTCTTTCTGTCTGCCTTCTCTCTCTCTCTCTCTTCTCCCCCTCTTTCCCCACCCCCCCTTTCCCCCCTCTCGCTTTCTCTGTCTGCCTGCCCCTCCATCCCTCTCTTAAAGACTGCTCCCTGCAGGCGTAACATGGGGGAGTTCAGTTCAGATAGGCAATTTGACGCTGATCAGCAGACAGCATTCAGTTGGTGAGGCGAAAGCGGGGACGTTACCTCATGCGGAGCAACAGATCATGACACATGAATAATGCAGCTGCATAAGAACGTCTGCTAAATGATGTAAATGTAAATGTAATGTTGACAAGCTGAGAAAACCCAGAGAGAATGAATAGTGTAAAAGGACTTCATACTCCATAGAGCAGCAGCTTAGGAGGTAATGATAATTCAGATGTCATATCTTCAGATAGAGAGTCTGAACAATAGTAAGAGAGAGAGATACAGAGAGAGAGAGAGAGACTGAGAGAGCGAGAGAGAGAGACTGAGAGAGAGAAAGACAGAGAGACTGAGAGAGAGAGAGAGAGAGAGAGAGAGAGAGAGAGAGAGAGAGAGAAAGAGAGAGAGAGAGAGAGAGAGAGAGAGAGAGAGAGAGAGAGAGAGAGACAGAGAGAGAAAGAGAGAGAGAGAGAGAGAGAGAGAAAGAGAAAGAGAGAGGAAGAGAGAGAGAGAGAGACTGAGAGAGGCGGAGAGAGACTGAGAGAGAGAGAGACAGAGAGACTGAGAGAGAGAGAGAGAGAGAGAGAGAGAGAGAGAGAGAGAGAGAGAGAGAGAGAGAGAGAGAGAGAGAGAGAGAGAGAGAGCGAGAGAGAGAGAGAGAGAGAGAGAGAGACAGAGAGAGACAGAGAGAGAAGAGAGAGAGAGAGAGAGAGAGAGAGAGAGAGAAGAGAGAGAAAGAGAGAGAGAGAGAGAGTGTTACTCTGATAAATATTCCTCACCAAGAGATTCATTAATCACAGAAATGACTACATTTATTCTACATTTTACTTATTAAACCAGAGGAAAAGCAAAAAATAGTCATGGACGAAGGAGCAACGGCTCCTCTTGAGGTCAAATATGTATTTGCCTGCCATAGCCTGAGGGACACTGAATAACATCATCTGCAAAGTAAGCAGTCATTTACTTATTATTAGTATTATTGTTATTATGATTATTATGATTATTATTATTGTTGTGATTATTATTCCAAATAGTATGTTATAGTGTGGGGATGTCATTATGTATGTTACAGTGTGGTGATGTCATTATGTATGTTATAGTGTGGTGATCTCATTATGTATGTTATAGTCTGGTGATGTCATTATGTATGTTACAGTGTGGTGATGTCATTATGTATGTTATAGTGTGGTGATCTCATTATGTATGTTATAGTCTGGTGATGTCATTATGTATGTTATAGTCTGGTGATGTCATTACGTGTGTTATAGTCTGGTGATCTCATTATGTATGTTATAGTCTGGTGATGTCATTATGTATGTTATAGTCTGGTGATGTCATTACGTGTGTTATAGTCTGGTGATGTCATTACGTGTGTTATACTCTGGTGATGTCATTATGTATGTTATAGTCTGGTGATGTCATTATGTATGTTATAGTGTGATGATGTCATTACGTGTGTTATACTCTGGTGATGTCTAAAAAAACAAGTGACATATTTCAAATGTGAAATCGGGGTTCCTGGGGAAAAGGTTAGGGACCCCTGCCCTATTGAATATGTCCAGGACTCTACCACTAGGTGTCA
>NW_028160285.1:47500-50000 GCF_964263955.1 Coregonus lavaretus | reverse complement strand
GAGGTTGTGGACAGGTGTCTTTTATACTGATAACAAGTTCAAACAGGTGCCATTAATACAGGTAACGAGTGGAGGACAGAGGAGCCTCTTAAAGAAGAAGTTACAGGTCTGTGAGAGCCAGAAATCTTCCTTGTTTGTAGGTGACCAAATACTTATTTTCCACCATAATTTGCAAATAAATTCATAATTTTTTTTCTCAATTTGTCTGTCATAGTTGACGTGTACCTATGATGAAAATTACAGGCCTCTCTCATCTTTTTAAGTGGGAGAACTTGCACAATTGGTGGCTGACTAAATACTTTTTTCCCCCACTGTATATATAAGTGTGTGTGTGTGTGTGTGTGTATATATATATAAGTGTGTGTGTGTGTGTGTATATATATAAGTGTGTGTGTGTGTGTGTATATATAAGTGTGTGTGTGTATGTTGGAAACAGGTTTTAAGACGGACAAGAATGGAGATAACCAGGAAAAGGAGCACATAAAACAGTGAGAGACTGGTACAAAGACACGTTTACACCGTGCTTCAAGACAAGAGAGAGAGAGAGAGAAAGAAAGAACGAGAGAGAGAGGAAAAAGAGGAGAGGGATTGTTTGTGACAATCTCCCTGGGGCTTTTGTATGAATTACCTTTAAATCCTGCGATTAGGGGGGGCCAAGGAAAAAGAGAAAAATTTGGGAAAGACAAATGAACAAAAAAAACTCAGTACTTCAGTCTCTGTGAAGGAGGTTGCAGACCGACGGACAAACACGTAAAGGGCAAGAGAGAGAGAGAGAAGGAGAGGAGGGGAGAGGAGAGGAGAGAGGGGAGGCAGGATTCCGTGGACATACTTTTGGAAGACAGAGGGATACAGAGAAAGGAAGACAGAGAGAGTGTGATACGGAGAGATCACTCTGTGTGTGGTGGAGATAGCTCTGTTTGAAGGTCAAGGGTCAAGGGTTAGAGAAGTAGTCCATATCTTCACTTCAGCTCAAAGGTGTCCAATTCTTAGTACTCTACAAAAGGCATTGATGATGCTAGTAAAACCCCATCAATTTATTAACAAATAAATGTATAATCACATTGTTTGGACATTTTAAGGTGCCATTGTTGATTGTCAATTCGGGGAAAGCAAAAAAAACTAACAAAAGATAATACCCCTGTAAAAAAAAAAAGCCTAGTCAGCCACTTCAGCTTAGATGATGTTATTTCAATGTTATTCTATTGGGCCGCTGGAACGTTTGTGGCCTCGCCCGGTGCCCAAAGCGTGGGCGTTTGAGAGCAGTGTTTGGTTGGTTATGTGGGCTAAAAACCGCCCTAGTTCAGTTCTGCAATGCCTGGTAGTTACTGAACATCCTCCCAGGCTCCAAGAGAGGACATGATGTCGGATTTCCCCCACAGTACCAAGACATGAAGACATGAGAAATAAATAGTCACAGTGACAACAATAGAAGACTGAATCACTGAATCAATGAATCAATGAATCAGTGAATCAAAGAATCAATGAATCAGAGATGAGAAATGTATAAACAAGAGATACAAAGAGAGATTAAAAGAGAGAGAGAGAGAGAGAGAGAGAGAGAGAGAGAGAGAGAGAGAGAGAGAGAGAGAGAGAGAGAGAGAGAGAGAGAGAGAGAGAGAGAGAGAGAGAGAGAGAGAGAGAGAGAGAGAGAGAGAGAGAGAGAGAGAGAGAGAGAGAGAGAGAGAGAGAGAGAGAGAAGAGGGTTACTGGGAAGCTATGGCCGGTCACATGTACCACACAGCATGATGGGGGTAAGAGGGGCAGAAGAAAAAGAGACCACAGTACCTTTCACTCTAATATCCGGATTGTGAGCTTGAAAAGAGAAAGGAGGAGAGAAAGAAAGAGAGGAGAGCAAGCGGTTAAGGAGAGGAGAAAACAACAGGGCAGGATATTTTCCCAGAGTGTTAGTAGTGTACTTACGAGCACAGGCACCCTTACACACGCACGCGCACACACACACACACACACACACACACACACACATACACACACACACACACACGTGTTTGAATGTGTATGTGACGGATATCCCATGTGACACAGAGTGTGTGTGGACATGACCTTCCTCACATGTTAACCTCTAGGATATCTCTAGGCGTTGTGACAGGGGGGTGGGAGAGCGGGAAATTAAATAGACGGAAGATGACATACTTTATCAGACACTGTACTAATGGAGGATGCTTAGCTTGTTCTGACGTATCAGCGTAGAGACACCGGTGTTTCGTTATTCTACATGGTGTGTGTCTGTTAATAATGAATGTGGTTGTATGAATGTTGTGTGTATAAATGTTGTACATATACATATGTGTGTGTGTCAATCTGTTGTCTTATATTGCCAACACCCAGTCCATAAATTGCTTACACAATCTTAGATGTTGCTTACTATTATGTAGCTCCACACTAACATCCCCACAAATTCCCTTAGATGTTGCTTGCTGTAGCTCCACACTAGCTCACATACACACACTGGCTCAGATGGCAGCTAGATTGGCCGTCCTCC
>NW_028160285.1:12500-45000 GCF_964263955.1 Coregonus lavaretus | reverse complement strand
TTAAAACCTCATTTCTGCAGAACGAACGAGGAGCATTGTGCAAGTCCATAAAATGTACTTTTCTATCCTCCGCAGAAGAGTATTTTGGAACGCAGATTAAAAAAATACCATATGAGACCTTGGTTATTGGACTTGATTGTTATACAAACACATAGATGATTTGGTCTGTTCACTGTAACTCAAGTCCTCAAGGGAAGACATTGTTATCGGTTTGTTGCTGCAAAATACTTAGCAAACTCTTACATAAACTTGACATCGTTTATTTCCAAGGTAGCACAAACAATTTCAGCCAATTTAAGTCGTTTTCTTTTAAACAAGGATACTTCCAAGTCTCAGAGACATCTATTCATTTGCTGCATTTCGCAAGCGGGAACATTAGAGTAAAACCAAGGACACTATTTTACCACTACCAATCACACACACAACACAGTGACTATTTACTCAACCTATCATCACTGTCTTTTGTATGGAAAAGCAATACGCAGAGTAGAAATGAGCAGTGGACTACTTCCTTAAAGCCACTCAAAATGGAGATGCATCAAGCCATCTTGTGTCAGACAATGACAGAGAGAGAGAGATAGAGTGGGGTCTGAAATTATTGACACCCTTGATAAAGACGGGCAATAATCACTATAAATAAATCAATCAAATAGTGAGCTATATTCTATGCAAAAAAAATTGGGAGATTATATTATTTTATCCTAATACAATTGCTCTGAGAAAAATATTTTGTTTAACAAGTAATATTTTTTTCTCAAAAAGGTAGGGGTCCAAATTATTGACACCCCAAGCACGCAATGACTACATCAAGCTTATGACTCTACAAACTTGTTGGATACATTTGCAGTTCGTTTAGGTTGTGTTTCAGATTATTTTGTGCCCAATATAAATTAATGGTAATTAATGTATTGTGTCATTTTGGAGTCACTTTTATTGTAAATAAGAATAGAATATGTTTCTAAACACTTCTACATTCATGTGGATTATACCATGAGACATGCAATCGTGAATAATGATGAGTGAGAAAGTTACAGAGGGTACAAAGATCATACCACCAAGACATGCTAACCTCTCACTGTTACCAATAACACGGGAGGTTAGCATGTCTTGGGGGTATGATCTTTGACCTTCTGTAACTTTCTCACTCATCATTATTCACGATCGCATGTCTCGGAGGAGAGAAGACAACATTATAACTACTGTGTTCTTCTCCTCTCTCGTTCAGCATTTGCTATGGGGGAAGGGGGGGATGTCTGTAGCAGAAAAGGAATGAAGGAATAGGTAAACGTCACTGCCTCTTCATGTTGTTATACTGTCGTTCCACTGCATATAATAGACTGTCAAACTGTTCTATCTAGACAGCGTTGGGGTATAGTAATTCAAATCAGTGTTGACTCAGATCCATTCTTCCATTGAGAAAATAACATTATACATTTTTTATTTGAGTGTTTGAATAGGCGATTGGATAAGAACATTTTGTATTTGGTTTGGGGGGGTTGTACTGTGATTGTGTACGAGGCAATGCGGTGAGACTGTCCGGGGTCAGAGCGGGGTCAAACAAACACACAGAAGTCTTAGCTGGGTGATTAACAATTGGTGGCAGCAGTGGGATCTGTCCCACACTAAACATTATAGAATGTTCAAAATATAGAATGCTCTGCTGTTCTATCTAGTTTATAGCCCTTCCCCCTTGATGGAAGTCATTCTCCTGCTAACTTCTAACCCCAACAAAAATACCCCTTTATCGTCAGCTGACACAAACGTCCCTCACCTCCTCTGACAGGCTACTCTGAAACAGGAGAGAACATCTCAAGGACAGAAAGGTGGAACTTCTAAGGATACTGTTCGTTACGTGCAGAGTGATACCATGAGTGCATATGCAATGGCTCACTATTCCCAAAAGTAGTGCACTATGTAGGGAATAGGGTGCCATTTCGGCCAGAGCCCAACACTCTTCCTAACTGACTCACGTCCCAGCTAACCCCTGCAGGGTTTCAGGGTTTCAGTATCAGACCAGGACTCCTTGTGGATGACTTCAAGGAGCATCCTGCCTTTGTATTTTTTTTTTTTAAGAAAAAGTGTCTGAAGACTAATAATGAGCCAAAAGGTGGCCTTTTCAGGGGAATTAGGCAGCGTTCGGTGCTTCCTCCCTAGGGCAAGCCATAGCTAATCAGACACACATTATTAACACAGAATAAATGAACTCCATGATGATGAGTAGAGTGAGTCAGTGTGTGTGTATGTGTGTGTATGCGCTCGTGTTTTTATGTGTGTGTGCAGAGAGTGTCATTGCCCATGAAACCTGAAAACACAGGCGCTAGCTAGGGGACACCATGCTAAAACCTGTCTTATGCTTCCCAGTCAAAACAGTTTGTGCATATATTATGACTAATTGTTGTGACCTTTTTGTTCATTTTGGTGATCGGAAGGTTTTTTTTCGAGACGACTAGTTTTCATGCAAATATTTTCACTTGAGAAATAATGCACATAGTTAGATGTAAAATTGCACGACTAAGACCTCTGCAAAACCGTCAAAATGAATTACAGATTTCTTGATTTATCTTACATTAATTTGGACTATTTTGAGGAAGTCTTACTGGATATGTTGTTGCTATGAAAATGTATGCACTCACTAACTGTAATTCGCTCTGGATAAGTGCGTCTGCTAAATGACTAAAATGTAAAAAATGCTACGGCGTCTCAAGAGGGACAAACAGTAATATTGCCGAGTTCTGCTAGGAGCAAACCAAACCTAGTATGCGGGCGCCTTAACGCTAACTCGATCGCTAATTGAGTGGGGGACACCATGCTAAACTCTAACTCGGGCTAATTAATCTGATTATTCGTTGAATAATGGACCAGCCACAATGGGGGCCCGTTCCTTCTGTCAACGAGATCTGCTCCACAATGTTGACTGATTGAGTGAAGCGGCACGGCGCCTCAGAACGCACCCCCACTGAGTTTGTGCTGCAGAGATCAAGGCAGAACCGAACATGAGTTCTGTGTGTGTGAGGAGAGAAGGTGCATTCTGCTCCGCAACCGACGTAATATCAGGGAATCAGCGGACAAAACAAGATTTGCTTGATAACAATTAAGGCCGTTTAGTGATGTTGGGGTTGAGAGGGAAACAATTAACCAAACATGATTTCTCAGCTCTCTTCAGGCTCGTATCTCTGGATCGTACAGAGGAGGCTTTGGCCTGTTTCAGTGTTTGGTGTTTGTTAAAAGCCAAACAGCAACGCGCCAGGCATTTACAACCCTGCTCTACACCCTCTTGTTAAAACGGAGAGTTTGGAACTGGACACACACAGTCTATCTTCTCCACACTGCCTCAATTACAGTAAAGGTCAGTGTTTTGATAGAGGTTAAAGGTTAGCAGTGGCCCACGGGGACTCTGCAGGCCTTCTTAACACAGGTAACGTGAGTGACTACAAAGAACAGACTGAAGAGTGGGAGGGAGTTAGCCAGGCCCTTGTAAAGAGAGGGATGGAGAGGTTAGACAGGAAAGAGGAGGAGAGTGGGATCAGATGCTACTTCAGCTGGCTGTTCAAAGCCATTTGGACACACAGGTTGGAGTCCTCCGTGGTGTGAGAGCTGGGGGAATCATGGATGAAAAGACAGCTTCAGAAGTAGAGTTGTGTGTGTGTGTGAGAGGAAATGTGTGTGCTTCTTTGTAACAATGTCTTTCATTGTCGACCCAAATGATCTATTCATGTGTATGTGTATGGCCATTGTAGGCGTATGTATTCTTCAGTAGACCTACCGATGTTGCAGTGCTCTCCGGTCCAGCCCTGGTTGCACTCACACTTGCCCTCCTTGCAGACTCCGTTCTTGGTGCACATGGGGTGGCAGGCCTTCTGGTCACAGACCGTACCCGTCCAGCCCTCCTCGCAACGACAGCTTCCCCCGAAACACACGCCGTGGGAGCCACAGTCCACCGCACACACCTCTGTACACACACACACACACACACACACAAAGAAGGACATGTTAGTGTCAGTGTGTAATGATGTGGAATCGCTAGCTAGTTAGCTGTTTGTGCTAGTAGTGTCCATTGTGCAAAGTGATGTCACCCGCTTTGAGACCTAGAAGTAGTTGTTGAAACACATTAATTACAAACAAAACAGACATAAGGCTTCATCTATCTCTGTTTCAACTGTAGCCAGGCAGGGTCTCCGTTGGCACAATGCTTCGACTATTGTGTTTTGGGCTGGCAGTGGGGGGGTCGGGTGGATATGGTTGTCAGCCTGGTATTTCTCAAATAACACCTTGCTACCCTGACAAGTCTGTCCCCCGTGGCTGACATGGTGTAACATGAAGAGTCTGGGAGGTTTTGGAGGTGCCTGGGTGGGGCACGGTGGTGGGGGTGAATGGTCCAGCGGTGGGTTTGAGGTGTTGGTGTTGGTGATATGGGGTGTGTGTATGTGTGTGTGTGAGTGTGGGGGGGGGGGGGGCTAGTGTGGGCAGAAGTGTGATGATAGAGTATGGACAGTTCAGGCTATGAGAGTAGACGTGTTGAACTTTACCTCAGACAGGGTAAGAATAAGATAACGGTAGACACTAGTATTGGTAGACACCGTTGGCCAGCCAGCCAGACACAAGGATTCCCACTGTGCCTGAACCCCAATGACAACCAAACCAATCAACCACAGATAAATCAAACCTGCTGCAGTGGGGCCCATAGATGGACGCCTGCACACAATCTGGGCTTGTTTGGTACAGACTACCGACTGATGGAATGTTGTCAGTTGAGAGGGAATCTGTTTTTGTCTCTGTTCTGTTCTTCAGAGTTTAGACCATTTGAACCAGAAGTGTGCGTTAAAATTCCACCAATCACTTTTAGCTCTGAGTGGAAGTGACACTTGTTTTTCATTCTAAGCCTTTTTGTTGCAGTTACATGAAGAAGACAGGAACGTCTTTATTTATATGACCTTGAAATATAAACTGACGGGAGCGGTGTTTGAATGAATTGTTGTTTGCACAAAATATAAGAGCGAGAGACACTCAACATGACATTTTAGTCATTTAGCAGAAGTGAGTGCATACATTTTTGTACTGGTCCCCCGGGGGAATCGAACCCACAACCCTGGCGTTTCAAGCGCCATGCTCTCCCAACTGAGCCACAGTCTCAATTTGTTGTCTTGTGTCTGTCTTGGCAGGTCTGTACGTACAGACAGACAGTCCGGATTGCAGACAGCAGATGTCTGGCAGGGTGAAGACTATACTCAGATAGACACACCCTGGCTGACTACAGTATTTACCTCTTACTGAAATACTGTCCTGTAGAAACACACAACCCAGTAGAAAGGCTGGATGAGACCTGTGTCAGAGTTCAGAACAGGACAGATGACTGTAGTAATACTGGAACATCATACAATGTTGACCACCTACAGTGCTATAACACAGGTTTAGGAGTAACACCATCTAAAGTGTTAGCACTTCTTGGACTCTTTGGAGGCAGTGACAAATAATCGACCATAGGACCGTTGCTATCAGACAGTGGCTAAGAGAGAGCAATTCCGGGTTGAAGTCAGTGGCTAGATAGAAGACATTGATTAAGCGGAGTTCTCTTAGACTAGCTATCAGTCAGTGGTAAATCTCTGAGTCATTCCAGGTACGACCACAAGACCAACAGACCCCCGACCGCTCAGTCTTTCTCTGTCTCTAAAGTTCCGTAAGCCCCCTGGAGGGGCTTCTCTCAGTGTGGGCCACCGCTGCCTGTAGCGAGCTGCCATTACCACTGTGTGTGTGTGTGAGTGTGTGTGAGAGAGATAGAGAGTGCGTGCGACAGAGTGTGTTGTGTGTCAGGAAGTGGAGCTGTGCGTCACTGTCATCGCCGTGTCGCTGGGGCGTTGTGTGTGTGTGTATGTGAGTGTGAGACGTGGCGGGCGCTGTCTGAAACAGGGAGGAGGGAGGGAGAGAGCGGCCTGGAGGGGTGACCAGACTGAGGCTCTGTCTGAAGGTCACTGTGGTCTCAGCCGGTCCAGACCAAACCGTCTCAGACAAAACAATAACAAACACAGAAGAGAATAGAGGTTTCTGCTAAACATCCCGCTTCTCCTCTCTTTCATTCCTGTTTTTCCTTTATTCCATCTGTCTAAGTAATTGTCTCGCTCTTTCACTCTCCTGGGCGATTCCACGCCAGGACAGCCAGAAAATATTTAGGTTATCTCTGATTTTTCTGGCAATTCTCACTTAGAAACTAAATTTGGGAGGAAGGATGTTTGACATGCTTTCTACATTGTTATAATTTTTTTCACTCTGGAAAGTTATTGCACTTGTAGAGTATATTGTTCCAAACGATACGTCTTAAAATGAACAAGATAAAAAAGGGTATTTTGTATATTTTACATATCAGAATCTAGACATAGTCCATATGTTAGACCACACTATAAGGAGTATAATGACACCAAGATGTTGTCTGTATCATGTACGGTTCACAGATCATATGGTCTTACAAAACGCATGTATAGGTCTAAAAAGGGCCTAAAATTTCGACTTCCTCATGATTTAAAAAAACAAAAAAAGTGATAGAAATATCAAACATCCTTCCTGCCACTGAAGTTTCTATGTGAGAATTGCCAGAACAATCAATATTTTCGGGCTGTTCTGGTGTGGAATGGCCCTCCATTCTCTCTCTCTTTTGCTCAGTCTCTCTCTTTCTCTCCAGCCCTCCCTCTCTGTTCTCTAGTAATTAGTAGTACAGTCTTATTAAATTTATACTCAGTGTAATTACAAACCCGCGGCCTTTGCTCTCCCTCCACCCTTCCTTCTCTTTGCTGACTCTTTGCTAAACACAGCTTTCTTTCAAATGAAAAATGTATCAGATCAATGTGCTCTCTCCTCTCTGAGCACAGTTAATATAAAAATCACACTGTGGCCTTCATAACAGCATTAGTCAACAAAGCAGCAGTGAAAAGAGAGATAAAGAATGAAAGAGAGAGAGAGATACAGAGAAAGGATATACAGTGAGGGAAAAAAGTATTTGATCCCCTGCTGATTTTGTACATTTGCCCACTGACAAAGACATGATCAGTCTATAATTTTAATGGTAGGTTTATTTGAACAGTGAGAGACAGAATATCAACAATAAAATCAAGAAAAACGCATGTCAAAAATGTTATACATTGATTTGCATTTTAATGAGGGAAATACGTATTTGACCCCTCTGCAAAACATGACTTAGTACTTGGTGGCAAAACCCTTGTTGGCAATCACAGAGGTCAGACGTTTCTTGTAGTTGGCCACCAGGTTTGCATCTCAGGAGGAATTTTGTCCCACTCCTCTATGCAGATCTTCTCCAAGTCATTAAGGTTTCGAGCCTGACGTTTGGCAACTCGAACCTTCAGCTCCCTCCACAGATTTTCTATGGGATTAAGGTCTGGAGACTGGCTAGGCCACTCCAGGACCTTAATGTTCTTATTCTTGAGCCACTCCTTTGTTGCCTTGGCCGTGTGTTTCGGGTCATTGTCATGCTGGAATACCCATCCACGACCCATTTTCAATGCCCTGGCTGAGGGAAGGAGGTTCTCACCCAAGATTTGACGGTACATGGCCCCGTCCATCGTCCCTTTGATGCGGTGAAGTTGTCCTGTCCCCTTAGCAGAAAAACACCCCCAAATCGTAATGTTTCCACCTCCATGTTTGACAGTGGAGATGGTGTTCTTGCGGTCATAGGCAGCATTCCTCCTCCTCCAAACACAGCGAGTTGAGTTGATGCCAAATAACTCGATTTTGGTCTCATCTGACCACAACCCTTTCAACCAGTTCTCCTCTGAATCATTCAGATGTTCATTGGCAAACTTCAGTCGGGCCTGTATATGTGCTTTCTTGAGCAGGGGGACCTTGCGGGCGTTGCAGGATTTCAGTCCTTCACGGCATAGTGTGTTACCAATTGTTTTCTTGGTGACTATGGTCCCAGCTGCCTTGAGATCATTGACAAGATCCTCCCATGTAGTTCTGGGCTGATTCCTCACCGTTCTCATGATTATTGCAACTCCATGAGGTGAGATCTTGCATGGAGCCCCAGGCCGAGAGAGATTGACATTTATTTTGTGTTTCTTCCATTTGCGAATAATCGCACCAACTGTTGTCACCTTCTCACCAAGCTGCTTGGCGATGATCTTGTAGCCCATTCCAGCCTTGTGTAGGTCTACAATCTTGTCCCTGACATCCTTGGAGAGCTCTTTGGTCTTGGCCATGGTGGAGAGTTTGGAATCTGATTGATTGATTGCTTCTGTGGACAGGTGTCTTTTATACAGGTAACAAACTGAGATTAGGAGCACTCCCTTTAAGAGTGTGTTCCTAATCTCAGCTCGTTACCTGTATAAAAGACACCTGGGAGCCAGAAATCTTTCTGATTGAGAGGGGGTCAAATATTTATTTCGCTCATTAAAATGCAAATCAATTTATAACATTTTTGACATGAGTTTTTCTGGATTTTGTTGTTGTTATTCTGTCTCTCACTGTTCAAATAAACCTACCATTAAAATTATAGACTGATCATTTCTTTGTCAGTGGGCAAACGTACAAAATCAGCAGGGGATCAAATACTTTTTTCCCTCACTGTAGATGGGAAGGCCATGGCACAACTGTGTGAGAGAAGCTCTGTGAATGTGAATGACATCTCTACTAGATTTCCACGTAGTGAATGAGTAGTAGCTAACAAATGTCGTACTCCTGAGTTAATGAGAGGCTATCATGCTAATGTGCTAACAACATACCAAATGTAATACTGCTGAGTTAATGAGAGGCTAGCATGCTAATGTGCTAACAACGTACCAAATGTAATACTGCTGAGTTAATGAGAGGCTAGCATGCTAATGTGCTAACAACGTACCAAATGTAATACTGCTGAGTTAATGAGAGGCTAACATGCTAATGTGCTAACAACGTACCAAATGTAATACTGCTGAGTTAATGAGAGGCTAACATGCTAATGTGCTAACAACATACCAAATGTAATACTGCTGAGTTAATGAGAGGCTAGCATGCTAATGTGCTAACAACGTACCAAAAATGTAGTACTTCTGAGTGAAGGCTAGCATGCTAACAACTTATAACCTTTAACAACATTCAAACAACGTGCTCACACCAACAACGTACCGATGGAGCAGTCGGGGCCAGTCCAGTTGGTGTCGCAGGTGCAGGTGCCGCTTTCGCTCTGGTAGGTGCCGTGGCTGGAGCACTGGTCGGGGCACATGGTCTTGAGGATCTCACAGTTGGTGCCCCCCCAGCCTGGGCTACAGTGGCACTCCCCGTGGATACACACACCATGGGCTGAACAGCCAGGGTCCAGGCAGTCCACTGGAGGGAGGAGGGGGAGGAGAGAGAGGTTGATTTGGCTCAATCAATTCCCAACCAACTGCTGTAACTTTGGATTGTTCCACAGAGCAAATGTAAACATACAGTACACAAACACTCACTGTGGAACCGTGGAATTGTGTTTGTGTGTGTCGGTGTGTGTGTGTGTATAGTATCTCTGTGTTTGTGAGTGTCTGCTGATGCCCAGCAAGTTGCCTGGGGCTGATGCTTGTTGAGCTGCAGTTACTTCACTCTGCTGTGTTGGTGATGATGGGTCTTAATCAGACAATTGACTACTGACTGGGTCACAGAACTCACAATAACATTCACTGCAAACTAATTACATTAGCATCGGTTTGTGGTGTGTGTGTGTGTGTGTGCAGATGATATACAGTAGAAGGAGGTTGGCAGAGATCAATTTTATTGAGCAGCGAAGATTAGATTTTCTCCTATAGGGATGCGCAATAATTGGATCTAATGTACAGACAGTGCTAGCCTTCTGATGGGTTGTTTTGTAGGCTAGCGTAGCAGGTACATGCCAGGATAATTTAGCTAATCTAATATTCTCAATTCTCTGTCAGTGTGTGTGTGTGTGTTTGTGTGTGTGTGTGTGTGTGTGTGTGTGTGTGTGTGTGTGTGTGTGTGTGTGTGTGTGTGTGTGTGTGTGTGTGTGTGTGTGTGTATGCACGCGCGCGTGTGTGTGTGGTGCATGTGTATGTGCGTGTGTGTGTGAGGTGAGTCTGTGTGTGTGTGTGTCTCAAGCCACGCATCAACGGGGACAGCAATGTAATTATTTGCTCTGTGAAGTAGAGAGTAGCAATTGTTTCTGGAATATTGAACTATTAACTGGCGGGTAGCGATTATGATGGTGAACGCTGAGCAATCAGAGACTGACTGGCTGAGAAGGAAGGAAGAGGATGTGTCTGAACACACACACGTACTCGCACGCTAACGCAAGCACACACACACACGGACACATACACACACAAACACGGACCCACACACGGACACATACACACACGGACACACACACACACGGACACATACACACACGGACACACACACACACACCGAGGAGAGGGGGAAAAGGACAGGGCAGATCAAAAGATCCCTTTCGCAGGAAAATCAATGAGAATCTATGATCTCATGCTAATGGCTTAATACATCTGGGTAAGATGATCGAACCTATCATGTGGCCTGTTTATGCATCGCGGCCCTACAGAGTGACAGCAGCCAATACTTTTCATCTGGCCTATCTAGGCTTGGCGGTGCTACAGAGTGACAGCAGTCAATACTTCTGAAATACATCCTTCCTTTCTCCCATCTCCCAATCACTGTTGATGTGTATAAGATATTCTGTAGGTATGGTACAATTGTCTATTGTCCATCTTTGGGCTTTCATCCTATTTCTACAATAGATGCATACAGGCTAATTTACTCTAAAGCACTTTGTGACAACTGTTGATACAAATACAACTTAGTTGATTGATTGATTGGTTGGATGATTGATTGATTGATCTCTTACCTTCTTCACAGTTGTCTCCCTTGTATCCGGTGTTGCAGGCACAGATGCCCATGATACAGATGCCGTGTCCCCCACAGTGGATGTCTATACACTGGTTACTCGGCACGTCACACTCTGTCCCCTTCCAGCCACTGAAGCACAGGCAGCGACCCCTGGAGTACTGGCCGTTCCCACTGCACAGCACGGGGCACGAAGCTGCAAAGAGACACAGAGGGACATGTGACTACACACACGTGTATGTGCATAAATACACACACAAGCATACACATATACAGTATGCGCATTCACACATGCATGCACAGCAACATATTCTCATGAGATATAAGTTCCATTTCAAAGTTTTTGCAATATTTTTTATAAACGTTTTTTTGTTGAAGTAAAATTTTGCATATACGGGGGGTCACCAGGTTAATAGAGATATATACAGGGTGTCACCAGGTTAATAGAGATATATACAGGGTGTCACCAGGTTAATAGAGATATATACAGGGTATCACCAGGTTAATAGAGATATATACAGGGTGTCACCAGGTTAATAGAGATATATACAGGGTATCACCAGGTTAATAGTGATATATACAGGGTGTCACCAGGTTAATAGAGATATATACAGGGTATCACCAGGTTAATAGAGATATATACAGGGTGTCATCAGGTTAATAAAGATATATACAGGGTGTCACCAGGTTAATAGAGATATACCGTATTTTCCGCACTATAAGGCGCACCGGAGTATAAGCCGCAGCAGCTAAATTGAATGATGTGTACATATATAAGCCGCACTGGACTATAAGCCGCAGGTGTTTTAATGTTTAATTACCATATGTAAGGGTTCGTGCACAGAGGGGATTGTCGGGAAAGAGATGGCTGCTTGAGGAAGCTCCCATTTATTAACATTTCAACAAACAAGTTGCATATTTGCATAACGTATTCAAGTGTTACCATTTAGTGCAATAGTAGCTACAGAACATATACTGTGCTGTGTAAACTGTACTGTATCACATAGCGTTTCAGACACACAAACTTTTCAACACTGCTCTCGTTCTGTCTCTCGTACCACTCTCGGTTCCACTTTTACTTTTGCGCGCTACCTGTCTCACTCTTTTCTGGCCTCCAGCTTTTCCTGCTGGAGCCCGCCGCTTAAAGGTGGGGGGCGCGGACCGGTCATAGAGCCCATAGAGTTAAAGTTGGTGGACTGTAACCTGTAAAATCCATAGATTTAGGAGGTCTTCTAGTGGCCGTTAGCTGTAAAAATCCATAGATTAGCCGCACCGTTATATAAGCCGCAGGGTCGAAAAATGGGAAAAAAGGCGCGGCTTATAGTCCGAAAATTACGGTATACAGGGTGTCACCAGGTTAATAAGAGAGATATATCCAGGTTGTCACCAGGTTAATAGAGATATATACAGGGTGTCACCAGGTTAATAGAGATATATACAGGGTGTCACCAGGTTAATAGAGATATATACAGGGTATCACCAGGTTAATAGAGATATATACAGGGTATCACCAGGTTAATAGAGATATATACAGGGTATCACCAGGTTAATAGAGATATATACAGGGTATCACCAGGTTAATAGAGATATATACAGGGTATCACCAGGTTAATAGAGATATATACAGGGTGTCACCAGGTTAATAGAGATATATACAGGGTATCACCAGATTAATAAGATATATACAAGGTATCACCAGGTTAATAAGTGTCACGCCCTGGCTCTGGGGACTCTTTAATGTTGAGCCAGGGTGTTAGTTTCTATGTTTTGTTTTCTAGGGTGTTGTTCTAGAACGTTTGCCAGGGTGGTTCCCTGTTTTGCACTGTTTATTGTGGGATCTTGTTCCGAAAGGTTTGTGTTATTTAACCTAGGACTTCACGTATCGTTTGTTGTTTTTTGTTCGTGAGTGTACTTAATAAAGTATGTACGCCTATCACGCTGCGCCTTGGTCCGCTTCCTATAACGACCGTGACAGAAGATCCCACCGAAATAGGACCAAGCAGCGTGTGCAGGAGCAAACGGCGGGTATGGAACAGGAGGTTACTCTGGTAGATGTCCTCCTCGGTTGGGGGAGAATCACGGAGGAGGAGGCCGTCCGCTACGAGGGAGGATGCCCAGGCAGGAGAGGAGAAGCGGTGCCAACCGGGTCGTCGTCGGACAGGCGAGAGGCAACCCCAATACATTTTTTGGGGGGGGCACACGGCATGGACGACGGGGCTGCTGGAGGCAGCTACAGGGCGAGTTTGCGGACTAGGAGAGGAGGCCACCAGGTTATGGGGGCCATTGGTCATGAGGGGGAAGGAGAGTGTAGAGGCACGGCGAGAGGTACTGGGGTGTGTTACCAGTCCGGTCCGGCCCGTTCCTGATCCCCGCGCAAGGCTAGTGGTGTGTGTTCCCAGTACGGTTCGGCCTGTTCCTGCTCCCCGCACCAAGCCTGTGGTGCGCGTCGCCAGCCCGGTCCGGCCTGTTCCTGCCCCTCGCACCAAGCCAGTGGTGCGCGTCGCCAGCCCGGTTCGGCCTGTTCCTGCTCCCCGCACCAAGCCAGTGGTGCGCGTCGCCAGTCCGGCCCGGCCTGTCCCTCGCACCAAGCCTGTGGTGCGCGTTGCCAGCCCGGCCCGGCCTGTTCCTGCCCCTCGCATCAAGCCTGTGGTGCGCGTCGCCAGCCCGGCCCGGCCTGTTCCTGCCCCTCGCACCAAGCCTGTGGTGCGCGTCGCCAGTCCGGCCCGGCCTGTTCCTGTCCCTCGCACCAAGCCTGTGGTGCGCGTCGCCAGTCCGGCCCGGCCTGTTCCTGTCCCTCGCACCAAGCCTGTGGTGCGCGTCGCCAGCCCGGTCCGGCCTGTTCCTGCCCCTCGCACCAAGCCTGTGGTGCGCGTCGCCAGCCCGGTTCGGCCTGTTCCTGCTCCCCGCACCAAGCCAGTGGTGCGCGTCGTCAGCCCGGTCCGGCCCGTTCCTGCTCCCCGCACCAAGCCAGTGGTGCACGTCGTCAGCCCGGTCCGGCCCGTTCCCGCTCCCTGCACCAAGCCAGTGGTGCGCGTCGTCAGTCCGGCACGGTCTGTGCCTGTTCCACCGGTTCCTGGTCCGGCACCGGTCAGCTGCTCCACGCCGGAGCCAGAGCAATCCGCTCCACCGGTGTTCAGTCCAGCTCCGGCCAGCAGGGCCAGACCACGAGGGCGAGAGAGAGAGTGGTGGTCACACCCGGAGCCGGATCCGCCTCCGAGGCGGAATGCCCACCCGGCCCCTCCCCTGTGGTGTTTGGTTGGCGCGGTCGCAGTCCGCGCCTTTGGGGGGGGGGGGTACTGTCACGCCCTGGCTCTGGGGACTCTTTAATGTTGAGCCAGGGTGTTAGTTTCTATGTTTTGTTTTCTAGGGTGTTGTTCTAGAACGTTTGCCAGGGTGGTTCCCAATCAGAGACAGCTGTAGCTCGTTGTCTCTGATTGGGGACCATACTTAGGCAGCCTGTTTTGCACTGTTTATTGTGGGATCTTGTTCCGAAAGGTTTGTGTTATTTAACCTAGGACTTCACGTATCGTTTGTTGTTTTTTGTTCGTGAGTGTACTTAATAAAGTATGTACGCCTATCACGCTGCGCCTTGGTCCGCTTCCTATAATGACCGTGACAATAAGATATATACAGAGTGTCACCAGGTTAATAGAGATATATACAGGGTATCACCAGGTTAATAGAGATATATACAGGGTATCACCAGGTTAATAAGATATATACAGGGTATCACCAGGTTAATAAGATATATATAGCGAGACACAAATGGACACAGAAGTCACTTCAGCAGCTCTTCAGTATAATTCTGAGGGAATATAAGCAGAGTGCTGATGAATAGTGATGGATGGAGGGACATTATACTTTCTAATGACTTTTGAGACCCCTTTTCTCTTTGTTTGAGCTCCAGTCAAGCACACAGTATTGTATAATGATGAAACGGGAGCTGGAGAGAGCCTCCTTGATGGAGGTAGTAGTAGGCAGAGACACAGAGGTACTGACTGACTGAATCAGTGTGTGTGAGTGTGTGTGTGTGTGTGTATATGTGTGTGTGTGTGTGTGTGTGTGTGTGTGTGAGTGAGTGAGCGAGAGAGAGCGAGAGCGAGAGAGAGAGAGCGTGTGAGAGAGAGTGTGTGTGTGCATCAGTGTGTCTGAATCAATGACTCCATGGCTTCTGTATGTACTCGCCGGGACAACAATCTACAGCCAATTATGGGAGGTGACAGTGGGTTTACTCCTCTCAAATGGTGTGTGTGTATGTGTGTGCCTTACCTCTTGAGCAATCAGGCCCAAGGAACCCTGGGAAGCAATGACATGTTCCAGACAGACAGTCGCCGTTGCCATGGCAATTGTGGGGACACTCCATAACGGACTCTGAAGAGAGAGAGAGCGAGAAGAGAGTGTTAGTGAATGTTTGTGTGAGTTAGAGGTGTGCATATAGCGATAGAGAGAATACGAACGAGGCCAATATCCTGAAATAGAAGAGTGATAATTAGCCAGGCCGATCGAAGTACACACACACATCCTCTCCCTGCTCTAATCACCACCTTCTCCATATTCCTGATTGAGACAAACTGGGCCTCTCTACTTGCCGTAGCCCACCAATCAACACCTTATTACCACCAATCATCCAGCTCACACTCCCAGCACTCCTCTTTAGCTACAAGATGGACAGAATCTTACCACCCTTTTACCATCTCTCTCCTTCTATCTCTCTATCACTCTCTTCCCCCAATCATTCTGGCCTCTACACCATTGGCTCAAAATTACCATTCTTTTCAGCCCTCCCTCCTCCTCCCTGTCTCTCTCTATTTTGGGTACATGATCCAGGTCAGGAGAGGGAATTAAGGTATTGAAATGATTTCTCTGAAGTTGTACCAGGCATGTCATTGCGTGGTTCAGTAAATATCAAGCCAACACGAGGCTGTATTTCACCACGCTAGATCCATGTACTGCCAAACAGGACTTCTCAATATAGCTAAAGGTTCAGGCTAAAGGTTAAGAGCTGGTGAGTGTGTGTGTGCTGTTGATGCTGTGCTGTGGGATAATTTAAGATACTGTTTAAAGAGGTAGATATTCAGATGTTTTCAGAACAACAGAGAGATGTGGAAATGCAATACACAAGGGTCTGACACAGGATATTAAGTCAGGTCAAACATTTCCCACAACGCCCATATAACCCTCCCAAAACCTTCCGCCATCTCTGGTGCTTATTGCAGGGGCATGAAGGTATCTCATCCCCCGTCCAACCTTTATAGCGTTCGTACAACGATCCCCTGATGGACAAACAATCCATTTGAATTTGAGATGGCGAGAGAGAGTAGTGTTTTGATTAAGGCAGTCAAACTTCTACCATGTTCTTTGGCAGGTGGGAAGAGAGGGAGGGAGAGAAAGAGAAAGAGAGAGAGAGAGAGAGAGAGAGAGAGAGAGAGAGAGAGAGAGAGAGAGAGAGAGAGAGAGAGAGAGAGAGAGAGAGAGAGAGAGAATGAGAGAGAGAAAGAGGGAGAGAGAGAGATATATAGAGAGAACAGGCCACTAAGGGGTGTGTGCTGTGCTTTGATGTAGGGCCTCAACTCTCCAGCCACTTACTGCGTGGCCACACATTACGCAGAGCTGACTCACGCTGCGGACACACACAC
This sequence comes from Coregonus lavaretus, assembly GCF_964263955.1. Lineage (NCBI taxonomy): Eukaryota > Metazoa > Chordata > Actinopteri > Salmoniformes > Salmonidae > Coregonus > Coregonus lavaretus. Next base: position 28,537 of record NW_028160285.1, on the reverse strand, counting down.
ACACATACATGTACTGACCTATGACGATGGTGTTGTAGGAGACCTGTTCTGAGTTCTTCCCGTCGTTGTAGAAGGCCAGGTGCCAGATGCCAGAGTCCAGGTACTGGATGAAGCCCGCCTCATGCACACTCACCGAGCGCGCCCGCCTAGACACGCCCTCCAACTCCACCAGCCCGCGCTTCTCCTTGGTGATCAGGCGACTGCCGTCCAGCAGCTCAACAAAGTCATACTGGAGAACACACAAACACACACACACACACACACACACACACAATATCAGACTAAAGGAACATTGAGAAAAACAGCAAAGCTTCACCTTGACTCCATTTCATCTGTTTCTAGTCCTTCAACACTAATGGTTTAACTAACGTTTGGCCTCGGATGACTTGGAACATTTTCCCTTTTATTTTTCTGGCCATAAATGTTTTATATCTCACAGTGGCCATAAACATTGATTCTATTAAGATTTTCCCCATCTCTTCTAATGAGTCTGTCGTGGAACGAATGCTTTTCTCCCCAAAAAGAGAAGAATATGAATTCCTGCCACGACCACACACACCATCCACATTGTGCATCCACAGAGACCAAACCTGAAAAATTAACACTTCTTAATTCCCTGTCTCTTCCTCAGCCTTCATCCAACATGTCCGTCAATATCCCCTCATTATGTCCTCTCCGACGTATTAAAGAAACATATTGATTTACCACACAGAGCAAATAATGCTACGGCGCCAGCTAACGCTCTCGCTCCACTCCGGGGTATCGACGCGCAGCGTTGTGAAGACCTTTGTCGCCAATTACCTCTATTAGGCTTCAGCCGCTTCATTTGGAGTGTGTGTGAGTGAGTGAGTGTGTGTATGCTTCATTTGGAGGCTGCATGGCTTAATTGAGTGTTTCTGCCGTGCCCTTGAGGAATATATCTGCCATTGTTAAAGATGATACATTGGCTCTGTCTGAAAACTTAACTAGCCTTCAAATCCTTGATGCCTCCCATGCTTGATTCCTCAATGTGTTGCCTCCTTCTCAAAGCTCATTGGAGGGAGATGTCTGAGGGGAGGGACATTGGATCCTCTCCTCCAATGAGCTTTGAGATTCCACCCTACCTGTATGTTTGAGAGTCCAATTCCACCTCCAGCCTAATGTGTGTGTGGGGGAGGGGAGGCATGCCCTTCCTACCTGTGTATGCGAGGGGGGCAGGCCCTTCCTGCCGTAGACCCCCACCAATGCATCCCTCTGCACTGAGATGTTGAACTTCAGGAACTGGGGCTGGTCAATGTAGAGCTGGGAGCGCCAGAAAATCCCTGGTGGGACTTCCTGAACGGCCCTGCGCCCCACGTCCACCTCCCCTGTGTCTATGGTGTTGTTCTCCTGGAGGAACACCCCTAGTTTACCTAGAAAGAGGGAGTGAGAGGGGGAGGGGAGGGGAGGGGAGGGAGAAGGGAGGGGAGGGGAGGGGGAGGGGGAGAGAGATTAGCATTCTGAATGACAGAAATATGGTTCCAGTTTTGGACAACATGAAAACGTTTTACGTACTTGTAATGATGAAAGTGAATGGAGGAAGGCATCATCACTATGCATTTGAATACAGCCGTTTAGATTGTAAGTGGCGGCCTGCATTCAGCCATCACATTAAGATGGTAATCCTCATATCAACCATGCATGATGACTGTTTCCTGAGGCTGCTACAGTAATGTTGTAATGAGGCACTAGGCTACTAGAGTAATGTTGTAATGAGGCAGTAGGCAGCACAGTAGCCTGTTCTCAGGTCTGTTTGTACTGTGTTATGGTCGTTGTAATGAGGCAGTAGGCAGCACAGTAGCCTGTTCTCAGATCTGTTTGTACTGTGTTATTGTCACGACTTCGGCCGAGGCTGCCTCCCCTCCTTGTTCGGGCAGGCTTCGGCGTTCGTCGTCACCGGCTTACTAACCACTGCCGCCCCAATCATCATCACATTTGTCTTGTCTTGTTAATCACACACACCTGGTTCTAATCCCCTCATTAGTCTGTGTATAAGTGTTCCCTCTGCCCCCTTGTCCTTGTGGGTGATTGTTAGTTGTGAGAGTAGTATAGCTCGGTGGAGCTACTCGTACATTTTGTTGCCAGGGTAGATTTTCCCCTGTGCCTATGTATTATTGGATTCTACCGTTACAGTGTATTTGCCAGGGATGAGAGATTCCCCTGTGCCTGTTTCGTTGATCGCTATTTGAGCGCATTTATGTGTCAATGAAGGAATAAACTCTGTATTCTGTGAATACCCTCCTGCGCCTGACTCCTTTCATCACACTCATCACAGTTATGGTCGTTGTAATGAGGCAGTAGGCAGCACAGTAGCCTGTTCTCAGATCTGTTTGTACTGTGTTATGGTTGTTGTAATGTAGCAAAGAAGGGAACCAGCACCAAACTACTGTAACACCATTGGGCAGTGCCAAACGCCTGCTAATGTTACAACCACAGAAATACAATTACTAGAAAGGACATTTCCATTCAAGTCAATGGTCAATGTTCTAGTTATTTTATTTCTATGGTCCAGACACCCCATTTCAGTCTGTCACCACTACATTAACCAACCCAAACTCACTCTGGTACACATAGTACCAGTAATATTATAATTTATCGCATAAGGATCCGAGGGGACTATTATTTTGGGAAATAAAGCTTGTCTAGACATTTCCCATCACCATACACACAACATCCCTACAAATACATAAGCATGAGTTGGACACAATACCATCCACACAGTAACACAGTGTGTGTTTGTGTGTTTGTGAGAAAGAGAGAGAAAATGGCGGTCACGGGGGAATCGACTGGTCTCCTACAGTTACTAATGGACAGCAGCTGTTGTTAATAATCCATTAATTATTGCAGAAGTGGTTCAGGGGACCTGTGGTGTATGTGTGAGTGGTTCAGGGGACCTGTGGTGTATGTGTGAGTGGTTCAGGGGACCTGTGAGATTCATAACGCCACAGAGAGAGATAATGTGTGATGCAGTACACGTGTACAAAGGGCCCTTTCCACTGTCCAAAGAAGCAATTAGACACAAAATGCTGCTTGCTAGTGAAACACTGATCTCTCTCTCTCTCTCTCTCTCTCTCTCTCTCTCTCTCTCTCTCTCTCTCTCTCTCTCTCTCTCTCTCTCTCTCTCTCTCTCTCTCTCTCTCTGTGTGAGCTAGGGTAAAAAATGACCTCATAATGTAAAACTTCAAATGAAATGGCGAAGTTTTACGGTATGTATGAGATGCTGCTGCCCTCAAGCAGTAAAGATGAGATGTGTTTGAATAGTAACACAATCAATTTCATGCTGTGTATTGAACCGTCCAGTCCACCAACATGAGAAAAAGATGAGCATCTATTTATTAGTGCACTAAACCACACAAACACACACGGACATGAACACACAACCACTTGGAAAACATGATTCACTTAACCCTCCCGTTGACCTAGGGTCAAAATGACCCGCCACTGTGTTGAACCAACTTTATTTAATTTGTATATTTTTTGGATCATTTGTGAGGAGGCAGTGATACTTTCTTTAAAGTCTCACTGCCTCCCTCTCACAAATGATCCCAAAAATATACAAATTAAATAAAGTTGGTTCAACACAGTGGCGGGTCATTTTGACCCTAGGACAACGGGAGGGTTAAGAAAAACGAACTATCCGTCAACATAACATTTTCTTGTGTGCAACAGTAGATGCATATTCAATCAACCACTTTGGAAAAAACTGCTTTCTTAGAACGGCTGGCTCTCTCTCTGTTATAATCCACTATGGCTCAACAGTGTTGCCAATGTATTGAGTGTTGTCGGGAGTCTGGACTCTATAACAGTAATCTGTATTAATGGTTCTTAATTGTTGGAACATCACTGACAGAACTAGATCAACGCAGAAGTAGAGAAAGCCTTTCTCTTGATTATGTGGTTTGTCAGGGTTATGTGGTGCATCGACAAGGACAAGGATGAACAAGGAGAGAGAGACAATGGTGTGTGTGTATGTGTGCATACAGTGTGTGTGTGTGTGTGTGTGTGTGGTTGGCCCTATGCCAGGACTACTGTATGATAATAATGCAGCAGCTTCAGCTCAGGCTAGACACTGCCAGCTCTGACAGCTATACATTCACTGATAAAATTACATACACTGATCAGATTACATACACTGATCAGATTACATACACTGATCAGATTACATACACAGATCAGATTATGTACACTGATCAGATTACATACACAGATCAGATTACATACACAGATCTGATTACGTACACAGATCTGATTACGTACACTGATCAGATTACATACACAGATCAGATTACATACACAGATCTGATTACGTACACAGATCTGATTACGTACACAGATCTGATTACGTACACTGATCAGATTACGTACACTGATCAGATGACATACACTGATCAGATGACATACACAGATCAGATGACATACACCGATCAGATTACATACACTGATCAGATTACATACACTGATCAGATTACATACACAGATCAGATTATGTACACTGATCAGATTACATACACAGATCAGATTACATACACAGATCAGATTGCACATGATGCCTAAAATGATAAGGCAGACCATATAATTATTCACAGTTCTATAAATGTTTGTGTGTGTGTGTGTGTACATCATGAATGCATAAAATTGACGTAAACGTAAACGTAAACGTAAAATTGTGTGAATGTAATGAGTATTTCGTTCTAGTTATGGAATTTTAGCTACACTGTCTTCTAGCTTTACTACACTGTCTTCTAGCTTTACTACACTGTCTTCTAGCTTTACTACACTGTCTTCTAGCTTTAATACACTGTCTTCTAGCTTTACTACACTGTCTTCTAGCTTTACTACACTGTCTTCTAGCTTTACTACACTGTCTTCTAGCTTTACTACACTGTCTTCTAGCTTTACTACACTGTCTTCTAGCTTTAATACACTGTCTTCTAGCTTTACTACACTGTCTTCTAGCTTTAATACACTGTCTTCTAGCTTTAATACACTGTCTTCTAGCTTTACTACACTGTCTTCTAGCTTTACTACACTGTCTTCTAGCTTTACTACACTGTCTTCTAGCTTTACTACACTGTCTTCTAGCTTTACTACACTGTCTTCTAGCTTTAATACACTGTCTTCTAGCTTTAATACACTGTCTTCTAGCTTTACTACACTGTCTTCTAGCTTTACTACACTGTCTTCTAGCTTTAATACACTGTCTTCTAGCTTTAATACACTGTCTTCTAGCTTTACTACACTGTCTTCTAGCTTTAATATACTGTCTTCTAGCTTTAATACACTGTCTTCTAGCTTTACTACACTGTCTTCTAGCTTTAATACACTGTCTTCTAGCTTTAATACACTGTCTTCTAGCTTTAATACACTGTCTTCTAGCTTTACTACACTGTCTTCTAGCTTTACTACACTGTCTTCTAGCTTTACTACACTGTCTTCAACACTTTCCTGTGTCACTCCATCTGGACCTGTCAACAAAGCCCTGTCCTCTCGCCCAGTGCACCTCAATCCAACACTTCCAATCATCTGTGAGAGTGAGTGAGAGAGTGAGTGCACTAAGGCGATTGCGCTCCTGCTCTTCCTCCCCTGGGTAGACTCTCTTATAGAGAGAGTGCTTTTAGGTTACCTGCCTATCACAGAGGTGAACAACAACATGCAGTCCAAAGATAGGTATTGACACACATACACACACACACACACGATGCGCGGGTTGACTCATAACCCGCAGTCCCCGCGATTATACAGATGTCAGATCTTAATTTGGGTTGGATAAACAGAAAACAAGTCATAGAAAAATCCATAAATGTATGATAATTCCTGTGCAATTCATGTCTACAGGATACATTGAGGTTTTCTTTCATTATTTTGATCTGACATTAGTGCGTAGGCCTAAGCTTTAGGGCCTAACTGTACACGTGCCAAATACACGCCAATTGCCAAATGCTTTTGGGAACTTGGGCAGAAAAAGTTAACGGCGATCCACTGAGGCAAAAAGGACAAAAAAGGAACTGTTCAGCACATGTTCTAAATTTGCAGGTTAGGGTCGGGCGCAGGACTCACATTTTCACTAGTCGGGCGGTTGCAGACGGGTTATTAGCAATTGCGGGTGGGTCCAGGTCAACAAACAGTTGACCCGCGCATCACTAACAGACACACACTCACTCACTCACTGAGATGAGAGTGTGAAGGGAGAGTCCGTGTATATTTATCAATGTGTGCATGTATGTTTAAATGCACTTTACCTTTCTAACACTGTGTGTGTGTGTATGTTTGTGTCTGTGTGTGTGTCTCTGTGTGTGTGTGTGTGTGTGTGTGTGTGTGTGTGTGTGTGTGTGTGTGTGTGTGTGTGTGTGTGTGTGTGTGTGTGTGTGTGTGTGTGTGTGTGTGAGTGTCTGTTTGTGTGTGTTTGTGTGTCTGTGTTTGTGCTCATGTCTATTTGTGGTAGTCCATTCATTCACATCAGTGAACAAAGCCACAGGCTGTCACTGCAGACAGTTGATGGCTCACACAGAGAGAGAGGAAGAGTAAGAGGGAGAGAGGAGGCCAAGGTTAGTTGAAGGAGGAGAGAAAAGAGGATTGAGGGAGGGAGGGAGGGAGGGAGGGAGGGAGGGAGAGCGTTCATTACTTCCTCACGTTAATGTAAACACTATCATTTTAGCATTACCACTCCTCCTCCTCCACAGTGACTTTTAGCCTCTCAGGTCACTTCAGTTAGAGATCCGTATGTCTGAATGTTGTATGAATGGTGGTGATGGTCACTGTTACCTTGTACTGTCTGATATTTGTTTATCTAACCAAACAAACAACCACATCAAAAGAAAGGAGACAGGGATGGAGGGAAGAGGGGAGGGATGTTTGGAGGGACATGGTGAGTGGAAGAGACATGATGGAGAGAGAGAGAGAGAGAGAGAGAGAGAGAGAGAGAGAGAGAGAATAAAAGAGAGAGAGAGAATGAAAGAGAGAGAGAGAGAGAATAAAAGAGAGAGAGAGAATAAAAGAGAGAGAGAGAGAATGAAAGAGAGAGAGAGAATAAAAGAGAGAGAGATAATAAAAGAGAGAGAGAGAGAGAATGAAAGAGAGCGAGAGAGAGAATAAAAGAGAGAGAGAGAATAAAAGAGAGAGATAGAGAGAGAATAAAAGAGAGAGAGAGAGAATACAAGAGAGAGATAGAGAATGAAAGAGAGAGAGAGAGAGAATAAAAGAGAGAGAGAATAAAAGAGAGATAGAGAATGAAAGAGAGAGAGAGAGAAAGAATGAAAGAGAGAGAGAGAATAAAAGAGAGAGAGAGAGAATAAAAAAGGGAGAGAGAGAGAATAAAAGAGAGAGAGAGATGGCCTGGTCTCAGAACTGAATGAGTCTCAACCTAATTGTGTCAGCGAAGGTTAGGAGAGGGGGAGGAGGACGACTCTACAGGACACAAGCACTGGAGGGACAGGAACACACGGACACCCATCAAATCACTAGCACTAGAAGAAGATAATCTGCATCTCAAATGGCACCCTATTCCCAATATAGTGCACTACTTTGGACTAAAGACCTATGGGGTCCTGGTCAAAAGTAGTGCACTAAATAGGGAATAGGGTGCCATTTGGGACGCAGCCTAAGCCTGTCAAACAGTGGGAGATGAGACAGTGGTGGAAGTACTGGGGCTTGGAAGAACAGCGCCGGAAGAAGATGGCTGCCGTTTTACAGCCCTCTAACCAATTGTACTATTATGTGTGTTTTTCCGCGTTATTTGTAATTTATTTTGTACATAATGTTTATGCCATCGTCTCTTATAACCAAAGAGAGCTTCTGGATATCAGGACAGCGATTACTCACCTCGCGTTGGACGAACACTTTTTTTTCAACGAGGCGTTCGCGAAGGATATTCTACAGACTCCAGACAAGGCCCAGATCCCCGTCATTCGCGTGAGGAAGAGACGGAGATACCGTGGACGTAGGTCGGGGTGCCTTGTAAAGATCCGACGGCGAACGAGTAAACTGCCTCTCCCATCAATCCTATTAGCCAACGTTCAAGCTTTGGATAATAAAATGGACGATTTAAGATTACGGTTATCCTACCAACGGGACATTAAAAACTGTAATATCTTATGTTTCACGGAGTCGTGGCTGAATGACAACAATGACAACATTCAGCTAGCAGGCTATACGCTACATCGGCAGGACAGAACGGCAGACTCGGGTAAGACGAGGGGTGGCGGTCTCTGTATTTTTGTAAACAACAGCTGGTGCACAAAATCAAATACTAAGGAAGTCTCAAGGTTTTGCTCGCCTGAGGTAGAGTATCTTATGATAAGCTGTAGACCACACTATTTACCAAGAGAGTTTTCATCTATACTTTTCATAGCTGTCTATTTACCACCACAAACCAATGCTGGCATTAAGATTGCACTGAATGAGTTGTACAAGGCCATTAATCAACAGGAAAACGCTCATCCAGATGCAGCGCTCCTAGTAGCAGGGGACTTTAATGCAGGGAAACTTAAATCCGTTCTACCTCATTTCTACCAGCATGTTAAATGTGCAACCAGAGGGGAAAAAACTCTAGACCACCTTTACTCCACACACAGAGACGCATACAAAGCTCTCCCTCGCCCTCCATTTGGCAAATCTGACCATAACTCTATCCTCCTGATTCCTGCTTATAAGCAAAAACTGAAGCAGGAAGCACCAGTGACTCGGCTAATAAAAAAGTGGTCAGATGACGCAGATGCTAAGCTACAGGACTGTTTTGCTAGCACAGACTGGAACATGTTCAGGGATTCTTCAGACAGCATTGAGGAGTACACCACATCAGTCACTGGCTTCATCAATAAGTGCATCGATGATGTCGTCCCCACAGTGACCGTACGTACATACCCCAACCAGAAGCCATGGATTACAGGAAACATCCGCACTGAGCTAAAGGGTAGAGCTGCCGCTTTCAAGGAACGGGACTCTAACCCGGACGCTTATAAGAAATCCCGCTATGACCTCCGACGAACCATCAAACAGGCAAAGAGTCAATACAGGTCTAAGATTGAATCATACTACACTGGCTCTGACGCTCGTCGGATGTGGCAGGGCTTGAAAACTATTACAGACTACAAAGGGAAGCACAGCCGCGAGCTGCCCAGTGACACAAGCCTACCAGACGAGCTAAACCACTTCTATGCTCGCTTCGAGGCAAGCAACACTGAAGCATGCATGAGAGCACCAGCTGTTCCGGACGACTATGTGATCACGCTCTCCGTAGCCGATGTGAGTAAGACTTTTAAGCAGGTCAACATTCACAAGGCCGCAGGGCCAGACGGATTACCAGGACGTGTACTCCGAGCATGTGCTGACCAACTGGCAAGTGTCTTCACTGACATTTTCAACATGTCCCTGACTGAGTCTGTAATACCAACATGTTTCAAGCAGACCACCATAGTCCCCGTGCCCAAGAACTCTAAGATAACCTGCCTAAATGACTACCGACCCGTGGCACTGACGTCTGTAGCCATGAAGTGCTTTGAAAGACTGGTCATGGCTCACATCAACAGCATAATCCCAGAAACCCTAGACCCACTCCAATTTGCATACCGCCCCAACAGATCCACAGATGATGCAATCTCTATCGCACTCCACACTGCCCTTTCCCACCTGGACAAGAGGAACACCTACGTGAGAATGCTATTCATTGACTACAGCTCAGCATTCAACACCATAGTGCCCTCAAAGCTCATCACTAAGCTAAGGATCCTGGGACTAAACACCTCCCTCTGCAACTGGATCCTGGACTTCCTGACGGGCCGCCCCCAGGTGGTAAGGGTAGGTAACAACACATCTGCCACACTGATCCTCAACACGGGGGCCCCTCAGGGGTGCGTGCTCAGTCCCCTCCTGTACTCTCTGTTCACCCATGACTGCATGGCCAGGCACGACTCCAACACCATCATTAAGTTTGCCGACGACACAACAGTGGTAGGCCTGATCACCGACAACGATGAGACAGCCTATAGGGAGGAGGTCAGAGATCTGGCCGTGTGGTGCCAGGACAACAACCTCTCCCTCAACGTGACCAAGACAAAGGAGATGATTGTGGACTACAGGAAAAAAAAGAGGACTGAGCACGCCCCCATTCTCATCGACGGGGCTGTAGTGGAACAGGTTGAGAGCTTCAAGTTCCTTGGTGTCCACATCACCAACGAACTATCATGGTCCAAACACACCAAGACAGTCGTGAAGAGGGCACGACAAAGCCTATTCCCCCTCAGGAGACTAAAAAGATTTGGCATGGGTCCTCAGATCCTCAAAAAATTCTACAGCTGCACCATCGAGAGCATCCTGACTGGTTGCATCACCGCCTGGTATGGCAACTGCTTGGCCTCTGACCGCAAGGCACTACAGAGGGTAGTGCGTACGGCCCAGTACATCACTGGGGCAAAGCTCCCTGCCATCCAGGACCTCTATACCAGGCGGTGTCAGAGGAAGGCCCTCAAAATTGTCAAAGACTCCAGTCACCCTAGTCATAGACTGTTCTCTCTGCTACCGCACGGCAAGCGGTACCGGAGTGCCAAGTCTAGGTCCAAAAGACTTCTCAACAGCTTCTACCCCCAAGCCATAAGACTCCTGAACAGCTAATCATGGCTACCCGGACTATTTGCACTGCCCCCCCACCCCATCCTTTTTACGCTGCTGCTACTCTGTTAAGTATTTATGCATAGTCACTTTAACTCTACCCACATGTACATATTACCTCAACTAGCCGGTGCCCCCGCACATTGACTATGCAACGGTACCCCCCTGTATATATAGCCTCCCTACTGTCACTTTATTCTATTGTATATATAGCCTCCCTACTGTCACTTTATTTTTTACTTCTGCTCTTTTTTTTCTCAACACTTTTTTGTTGTTGTTTTATTCTTACTTTTTTGTTTAAAATAAATGCACTGTTGGTTAAGGGCTGTAAGTAAGCATTTCACTGTAATGTCTGCACCTGTTGTATTCGGCGCATGTGACCAATAAAATTTGATTTGATTTGATTTGATTCATGTTAGTCCATTCTCTCCTCAACTCTCTGCAGTATGATGGCCCAGTGTCATGGATTTATTTCATCTCCACTAGGATACATTTAGTCTATACTCGACCCAAATTAAGAAGAAAAAGTGTGTGATTATAGATGTATTCTCATAACTCGCGACCCCACCTATCACATGCCCAGGGCTCACTTTGGGCCCGACCCATAGTTTAAGAAACCCTGCTCTAGTCAGCTCTCTGCTGCCCAGTGTCATGGACTTAGTTTGTAAGGTCAGTCCACTTCCAGAAAAAGCCACTCTGTCTCACCTCAGCCTACAGAGACCAACACAGAGTCTGTACTATCTGAAACACCTGCAGTACCACCATCTCCTCTCCTCTCCACAGGGGATTCAGAGTGATGGCGGACATGGAAAAGGTGTGTGTGTGTTACAAAGGTGTATGTGTGTTGGTGTGAGAAAGGGATCGATAGAGAGAAACATTGGCGTGTAAGACAGCTACAAAAAGTGTGTGTGTGTGTTATTAGAGCTGCAGTGTGTGTCCGATGAGGATACAATGTGTGTCTGGAGGTCAGTGGCAAATAGAGTTTGAGAGAGTGACTGCAGTGGAGGGTGACCCGGCTGGCAGTCTTCACACACACACTCACACACACACACACCATTTGGCTGGTGGCTGGGCTATGCCTCTAGATAATGGGCCTGGATGAATAATGGCTGTGTGTGTGTGTGTGTGTGTGTGTGCGTGCGGGTAGAGCCTTCAAAATCCTATCTTTAGACAAAGCAATCTGACATTCACACTTTAAAAGAAATCTCTTTCTGTAGGAGAAAGCCAAGTACTTCAGTGCAATGTTTAGTGAATAGATCAAAGCAGGCTTGATGCAGATGTGAGAGGTGGTTTATCCCACTGACTATGCATTCTCCTTGGGTTGCTCCATACAGACACAAGGCCACCCACACAACCACCATATGAACAGCACTAAAAGGTAAGAGCTATAGCTAGGCAGGTAGCTTATCGGTAAAGAGCGCTGGGCCAGTAACCAAAAGGTCGCTAGTTCGAATCCCCGAACAGACTAGGTGAAAAATCTGTCGATGTGCCCTTGAGCAAGGCACTTAACCCTAATAGCTCCTGTAGGTCGCTCTGGATAAGAGCGTCTGCTAAATGACTATGTAAAATGTAATAGCTATAACCAGTGTGGTTAAACACCATGACTTTCCTCCCCATTGCGTGTCTGTATGTGGTCAGATCACTGCCCTCTCTCCCTCTCTCCTAATACTGGGACTTAGCACATCAATACTGGCCCTTTGAAGCCTCTGGCCACTCTACTCACACAGGGCCCAATGGGTCAGTGTGTGCGTGTTTCAAATCAAATCAAATCAATGAAATGTTATTTGTCACATGCACTGAATGCAGTGAAATGCTTACTTACAAGCCCTTAACCAACAATGCAGTTTTAAGAAAGAATACCAAAAAAAATCACACAAAAAAATACAATAATAATAATACGAAATAAAAGTTACAAATAATTAAAGAGCAGCAGTAAAAGACTTGGCGCTCCGGTACCGCTTGCTGTGCGGTAGCAGAGAGAACAGTCTATGACTAGGGTGGCTGGAGACTTCGACCATTTTTAGGGCCTTCCTCTGACACCGCCTGGTATAGAGGTCCTGGATGGCAGGAAGCTTGGCCCCAGTGATGTACTGGGCCGTACGCACTACCATCTGTAGTGCCTTGCGGTCAGAGGCCGAGCAGTTGCCATACCAGGCGGTGATGCAACCAGTCAGGATGCTCTTGATGGTGCAGCTGTAGAACCTTTTGAGGATCTGAGGACCCATGCCAAATCTTTTCAGTCTCCTAGGTTTTGTCGTGCCTTCTTCACGACTGTCTTGGTGTGCTTGGACCATGTTAGTTTGTTGGTGATGTGGACACCAAGGAACTTGAAGCTCTCAACCTGCTCCACTACAGCCCCGTCGATGAGAATGGGGCCGTGCTCGGTCCTCTTCTTTTTCCTGTAGTCCACAATCATCTCCTTTGTCTTGATCGCGTTGAGGGAGAGGTTGTTGTCCTGGCACCACACAGCCAGGTCTCTGACCTCCTCCCTATAGGCTGTCTCATCGTTGTCGGTGATCAGGCCTACCACTGTTGTGTCATCAGCAAACGTAATGATTGTGTTGGAGTCGTGCCTGGCCATGCAGTCATGAGTGAACAGGGAGTACAGGAGGGGACTGAGCACACACCCCTGAGAGGCCCCCGTGTTGAGGATCAGCGTGGCGGATGTGTTGTTACCTACCCTTACCACCTGGGGGCGGCCCATCTGGAAGTCCAGGATCCAGTTGCAGAGGGAGGTGTTTAGTCCCAGGGTCCTTAGCTTAGTGATGAGCTTTGATGGCACGATGGTGTTGAACGCTGAGCTGTAGTTAATGAATAGCATTCTCACATAGGTGTTTCTTTTGTCCAGGTGTTAAAGGGCAGTGTGTAGCGCAATAGAGATTGCATCATCTGTGGATCTGTTGGGGCGGTATGCAAATTGGAGTGGGTCTAGGGCTTCTGGGATAATGGTGCTGATGTGAGCAATGACCAGCCTTTCAAAGCACTTCATGGCTACAGATGTGACTGCTATGGGTCGGTAGTCATTTAGGCAGGTTATCTTAGTGTTCTTGGGCACAGGGACTATGGTGGTCTGCTTGAAACATGTTAGTATTACAGACTCAGACAGGGAGAGGTTGAAAATGTCAGTGAAGACACTTGCCAGTTGGTCAGCGCATTCTCGGAGTACACATCCTGGTAATCCGTCTGAATGTTGACCTGTTTAAAGGTCTTACTTACATCGGCTACGGAGAGCGTGATCACACAGTTGTCCGGAACAGCTGATGCTCACATGCATGTTTCAGCGTTACTTGCCTCGAAGCGAGCATAGAAGTAATTTAGCTCGTCTGGTAGGCTTTTGTCACTGGACAGCTCGCGTTTGTACATGTATGTATGTATGTATGTATGTATGTATGTATTGTATGTGTGTGTGTGTGTTGTGTGTTGTGTGTGTGTGTGTTGTGTGTGTGTGCGTGTGTTCTAGCCTCCTTACCGTTATCAGCAGACAGTGCGGTGATGGTGTTGGGTGTGGTGTCTGACTTCCCCTGGCCGTTCTCAAAGGCGTAGCCCTCTGTCTCCTGCAGCTGCCAGTTCAGACCAAACAGATGCATGGCTACAGTAGGGATAGAGGGAGAGGGATAAAGAATAGTTATTACTCTCAGTGGTCGAGGGCTTAACAACACACACACACACACCATAAAGACAGTTTACCCAGTAGAGAGTCAGAGATGGGATGCCTAAAAGAACTCTGTCAGATAAAAAGACAACAGGAGAAATATCCCTCTATCGATTATGGTTTGGGTTCTAACAAGCTCTCGGATTGGCCTGACCCTTCAGGGTGTATATATATCTGAACGTGTGTGTGTGTAGGAGGAGGTGATTTGGGAGTTGTAGAGAGAGAATCTGTCAAAATAAGAATCAGTCAAAGCAGGTATTGTTTGAAAAATCCAATATGTTAACCTTGTCCCTGAGAGGAGAGAGAGGGGGAGGGACCTGGAGAGAGGGAGAGATGGAGACACACAGCTTAGTGCATTAGCATCAAGCCGGCCCTCTGGCTGGATATAATTCAATCCCACACCTTTCTCTCTCCTTCCCTCTCTCTCCCCCCTCCTCGCCATTTCTCTCTCTCTCTGAGGGCTTCTGCCAGAAGCCCCACTTAGAGTGAGGAGACACGCGAGAGGAGCCAGTTTCTAGTTTTGAACACTGTTTCAGCGCCGTCTGTAGCTGTCTGGAGCCGTCATGGCTGCCGAGGGCTTTAGTAGGAGCCAGGCATGATGGAGGCCTGTGGACTGTGACTCAGACAGTACTGAAGGGCCAGTAGCAAGTCTGGTGAGAATGACTGTTTAGTACCAACAACACACACACACACACACACACACACGTGTCAGTGTGTGTGTGTCCTGTGTGAGTTATAAGGATGCCTGGCTGCACACTCTAGCTCTAATGAGAGGAGTTTAGTCGTGCACACAGCCCCCTGTGGTTTTCTACCTCAACACACACTCACAACCACCTATAAATCACTATAAAAGCAGGGGATGTTGGTGTATACTGGTGCTGTGTGGTGGGGAGTGTGTGTGTGTTCTGTATCAGTGTGTGTATTTGAGTGTGTGGGAGCTGGATCTAGGATATGTAGACATTATAGCTGGAGGAAATGGAAGCAAGAGAGAGGGAGAGTAAGGGACAGAGAGAGGTCGAACGGTGGAGAGAGAGAGGAGGTAGAGCGAGAGAGAGAGTGAAGGAAGAGGAGAGGTAGAGAGGTGAGGGAGAATGTGGCAGGGTAAGCTGAGGGAATCCTCTTGCAGCGCAATTAGGGCCCGGAGGCCAGAGCGTTTTCAACCAGAACCCCCCAACGGTTCAACCAAGCCCCCCCCCCCCCCACCCCCACCCCCCTCTCTCTCTCTCATTAAAAGAGTGATGTGGTGCTGGGGAGGGCCTCCTGCGGTGGGGCAGGACAGAGGGTCATGGGAGAGAAGTTGGTGGATCGACACCAAGCGCTGCCAGAGTGGAGCATGCTGGGAGGCTTAAGGCTCCTCAGGACAACCCTCAAACAACCTTTATGCAACCACGAGACAACCATGAAACAATGTTGAGATATCAATTTCTGAGCTAGGTGAAGGTTTCATCACCATTAACAGCATCAAACCCTTGAGCTTGAATCAAACACCAGTCTCTGGACCTCTGAGAGAGAGAGAGAGAGAGAGAGAGAGAGAGAGAGAGAGAGATGAGAGAGAGAGATGAGAGAGAGTGAGAGAGAGAGAGAGAGAGAGAAGAGAGAGAGAGAGAGAGGAGAGAGATGAGAGAGGAGAGGAGAGAGAGAGAGAGAGAGAGTGAGAGAGAGAGAGGAGAGGAGAGAGAGAGAGAGAGTAGAGAGAGAGAGAGAGAGAGAGAGAGAGAGAGAGAGAGAGATAGAGGGGAGCAAGAGAGAGCGGGAGCAAGAGAGA